>NC_059275.1:18629732-18657232 GCF_017591435.1 Portunus trituberculatus
AGGGGAGGAAGGGGGAAGAGATATATGGCAGACTAGGGAGAAAGAGGTATGTACAGTAAAAGGAGGAGGAGGAGGAGGAGGAGGAGGAGGAGGAGGAGGAGGAGGAGTAGGAAGAAGAGGATGGGGAGAGAGATGAGAGAGAGAGAGAGAGAGAGAGAGAGAGAGAGAGAGAGAGAGAGAGAGAGAGAGAGAGAGAGAGAGAGAGAGAGTTTTGAAGTAAGGCTGACTGATGTAAAAAATAATTGAAAATAATCACATTTTTGAAAGATAATTAAAAAAAAATAAATAAAAGATACAATAATTTTTCACGTTTTCTGTTTCCAATTCAACTTTTTTTTCTTTCCATTTTCTTATTTCTTATCTTTATTTGCTTTCTTGTCCTCTTCCTTTGAGTTTCTCCTCTCTCTCTTTGCCTTCCCTCATTATTTATCACACAGTTTCCCCTCTTTCCCTTCATCTTCCATCCTCCCTTTCTCATTTTCGCCTCTTCTTCCTCCTTCCCTTCTTTCTTCTGTGTTTTCTTCTGTGTTTTCTTGTATACCCCTTCGTTAGCTGGGCATTTCCTATCTTCCCTTTCTGAGTGTTTTCCTATACATCAACCCTCTCTCTCTCTCTCTCTCTCTCTGTGTGTGTATGTCCGCTATATTCATAATTTTTCTTTCGTTTTCCCCTTTTTTCTTTCACTTTCCTATTCTTATTCGTCTTTGTTCTCTCTCTCTCTCTCTCTCTCTCTCTCTCTCTCTCTCTCTCTCTCTCTCTCTCTCTCTCCCCTCTCCAACGGGCCCCCTTGTGTATGGCACGACACAGTTTCTATTTTATGTTTAATCACATTTACCACGGCCACGATCCGCCACTAGGGTTTCCTGAGCTCTGAGCCACTTGCCTTGTTATTCACGACGCTCTCTCTCTCTCTCTCTCTCTCTCTCTCTCTCTCTCTCTCTACATTCTTCCTTTTCTTTCATTTTCCTCTCTTTTGTTCCATTTTCCTATTTTTATTCGTCTTTATTTTTTCTCCTTCTGTGTTTCTGGTTTGATAATCCTTGAGCTTTTACCTCTCTCTCTCTCTCTTAGCGGTGAGAAGTTTGCCTTGTTTTGACGCACGTTCGATCCGGTCTGACACTCTTACTCTTGTTTATTTCTATTACTTCTGTGTGGTGGTGGTGGTGGTGGTGGTGGTGGTGGTGGTGGTGGTGGTGGTGGTGGAGATGAGCCCTGCCTTCCTTCCTTCTTTCCTCCTAGTTTCTCTCTCTCTCTCTCTCTCTCTCTCTCTCTCTCTCTCTCTCTCTCTCTCTCTCTCTCAGTAAAATCGGAGAAGTGTGTGTGTGTGTGTGTGTGTGTGTGTGTGTGTGTGTGTGTGTGTGTGTGTGTGTGTGTGTGTGTGTGTGCGTGTGAAAGTTAATGAAAGAAAACGAAAGAAAAAGAAAAAAATATGTAAATCGTATAAATAACTTCCATTAAGATGAATGTGGAAAAAAATATACAAGAAAATAAAACAATAAAAAGTTGATATTGCTCTGATACTAAATAAATAAATAGATAAATAAATAAATAGATAAATAAATAAATAAACAAACAGTAAAGGAAAAGATTTATGACATCTATATTAAAATGATAAAGGGGACAAAATGACGATGTGTGTGTGTGTGTGTGTGTGTGTGTGTGTGTGTGTGTGTGTGTGTGTGTGTGTGTGTGTGTGTGTGTGTGTACCTGCGTCCAGCCCAACTTTTCCCGCCTCTTAAGGAATCTTGTGATGCGCGTAAATCATAACTTGGCCTCGTTGGCATGGGAACGAGGAGGCGCCGCGGTGGTGGTAGTGGTGGTGGTGGTGGTGATCAGTGGTGGTGAGAAAACAGCAACAGATCTTTCCTATTCTCCCTTTCTCTTCTTCCTTTCCTTTTCCTCATTCGCCTTCTTCTCTTCCCCTCTTCCTATTTACACATTCTCTCATATTTCCCGCGTATTTTCAGTTTTTCTATCCTTATTTTTATTTTCTATTCCTCTTCTTCCTTTTTCATCATTTTTTCCTCCTTATCACCGCATCAAACACAGGTAAATATCATTATAAACAACATCTTTACGATATCCTTACGACCACCACCACCACCACCACCACCACCACCACCACCACCACCACCACCACTACCAGCATCACCACCTCATCATCACACTCCATCAGTCTTACTTGTGTCACCTGCACCTCCGGAACACCGCTGATTAACCTGACCCCTCGCTGCCCAGGTAACCTCCCCCGGGGCTCACCTGGAGGAGGAGGAGGAGGAGGAGGAGGAGGAGGAGGAGGAGGAGGAGGTGGAAAAGGTGCAACATAACATCTGATCACCTCCACTTCTTCTTCTCTGATCACATCCTCTTCCCTCCTCCTCCTCCTCCTCCTCCTCCTCCTCCTCCTCCTCCTTCTTCAGATCACCAAGTCCCCCGCTAGGCAAGATGGAGGTCCTTCTTCAGAGTATTGGGAGGCAGAGTGATTAGAGAGTAAAGGATATTAGAGAGGAGGGGAGAGGAAGAAGTAAGAGCAGGTGGTGGTGGTGGTGGTGGTGGTGGTGAAATGTACTGTTGGTGATGATGATGATTGCAGTTTATTACTTCTGTTGTTGTTTTAGCGGCAGTGATTACAGTGTGTGGTGGTGATGGTGGTGATGGATGAGACAGGCTGGGAGTGTGATGATGCAGGTATACGTGGCCAGAGAGAGAGAGAGAGAGAGAGAGAGAGAGAGAGAGAGAGAGAGAGAGAGAGAGAGAGAGAGAGAGAGAGAGAGAGAGAGAGAGAGAGACTATAAAATGTTTAGGGAGGAGCCACATTAGTAGTCATAATTTTTACCTTCAACACCATGAACTAACGCAAAACACACACACACACACACACACACACACACACACACACACACACACACACACACACACAGCAAAACACACCACGAGTCACGCACGCACACACACACACAGTAACACACTATCACGGCGACCGACCACAACACAACCCAACCCAATCACAAAAACACAAGTCCGCAAACCATTAAATCTAACACAACACCACGTAAACACTCTCTCTCTCTCTCTCTCTCTCTCTCTCTCTCTCCCAACACTCAACACTCAGTAAAAGTATCGAATCCTTTCTTTAATGTTGCTTAAGAGGATGTGCGTCTCGTTATCCCACGCTGCGAACTCCTTCCTCCAAGTGACTGATATGTTCCACCTCGCTTCTCCTGCTGCAGCGCCGGCGGGAGGCAAGGAGCGGGAGGCAAGGGGCGGGAGGCAAGGGGCGGGAGGCAGGGGTGGGAAGCAAAGGGACGCGCAATTATCTCTTGGTTAAAATTCACCTGTTGAAGAGGCGAGGCGCGTCGGTGAAGGGGGGAGCTCAATGGGACCTGCCTGAGCTGACGAGAATGGTTCTAAAACTCTAAAGACGCGAGGAAGGGTGGGAGGATGGGAGGGTAAGAGAGAGGGAGGCAAGGGACACAGAGAGGCAGGGAGCAGATGGCGGCTCATTGGCATTACTAAGCGAGGGTTTTACGCCGCTAACCAGGTCGAGAAGTTTATGAAAGTTGAGTGATTGAAAAGTTTCTAGTCTCAAGTCACCGTGACGAGGCTTCTGATGAGCAGGAATAACTCACGGTTCAAGTGGCAAAATGTAGATCAAGAAAAAGTAAATTGATATGAAAAAGGCAGTCGTTGGGGGGATTAAAGAGATGAGCAGGAGGAATTCACGATCTAAATGACAAAATGTAGGTAAAGAATAGGAAACGAAGTGGAAAGACAGCCGTTGGGGGATTAAATGAATGAGGAGAAATAGTTCACGATCTAAATGACAAAAAAAAATATAGGTAAAGAAAATTAACTTGATCTGAAAAAAGAAAGTCGTCCAGGGATTGAAAGGATGAGTAGAAACAGTTTAAATGGCAAAACGTTGATAAATAGAAATAAACTTTGTAAAGACAGTCGTTGGGGGATAAAATGGGAAAAATTCACCACTTAAATGACAAAATGTAGATAAATAAAAACAAACTTTGAAAAGATAGTCGTGTTAAATGTATATAAAAAAGTGAACCAGCAGTCTTTTCCATCAGGCAAAAGTGGACCAGAAAGCCTCAAGAGCTGTGTGGTCTGAGCCGCGGCGGGTAATCGGAACGTATCTGAAGCTCCGAAGCCTCATAACCTGCTCCGAGCTCTCCAGGGAGACGACGAACCACTTGAGATTATTAAGTGGAGAGATAAATCACGTCGTAATGCATCGCGGAGAGCACCGTGGCCCGGGTCAAGAGGACACCACTTGGACTAACGCATGTCCTCCTCCTCCTCCTCCTCCTCCTCCTCCTCCTCCTTCTTCTCCTCCTCCTCCTCCTCCTTAACCTTCCTCTCCTCTCCTCACCACAACATCCTCTTATCATCCTCACCTCCTCCTGATCACTTTCAATCCCTCCTCCTCCTTCTCCTCCTCCTCCTCCTCCGATAGCCATCACCCGCCACGCCTCACCCTCCCCACCCCCATCCACTATACACCACTAATCTATACCCCAAATACTAATACCACCACAACACCACAGCCACCACCATTCTACCCCCCTCCTCACCTCCGCCACACCACAACACCCCCACATGCCTACACCTCATTACTGTATCCCCCCCTCTCCCTCTCTTCCTGCCCCCAGCCCCCTCTCCCGGTTAAGCACTATCCATTAAATGTGATAATTACTTTCATGTTGATTATTTCACGGCGAGACACACCTGGCGTCTATTACAGGTGTTCAGTGAATGGGCTTTATTTATTACCTGCCCCTAACTCTCACCTGTCCCTTCATGTGTGTTGTGTTTGGTTTGTGTTTTTTTTTTTTTTTTTTTTTTTTTAATGCCTTCATCTTTCACCTGTTCATTATGCTTGTTGTGTTTGGTTTACTTGTTGTTTTTTTGGAGTTTGTGTTTTTTTTTCTTTTGTTTTACTTCTCGTGTTGTTGTTTTTTTTTTCATGTTTTTCTGGGTAATTGTTTGTTTATTCTGTGTTTTTTTTTTCATTTTTATCGTCAGATTTTACTTTTCTTTTTTTTCGTCTTGGTTTTGTTTATTTAGTTTTATGTTCGTGGTGTCTGTTTGTTTATCTATCTACTTATTATCTCTTCTCTTATCTCTTCTCTCGTTATCATTTCTCTCTTTATTACTTTTCCTTCCACTCAAAATACTTCTATTCCTCAATCTCCTCCCTTCTCCTCCTCCTCCTCCTCCTCCTCCTCCTTTCTTTATCTCTTCCCACTCATGATTTTGATTTCTAGCTTTCTTTCAATCTCTTCTTTCTCATTCTCCACCACCACCACCACCACCACCACCACCACCACCTCCTCCTCCTCCTCCTCCTTCTTCTACTCCCATCAGCTTCCCTCAAGTGTATAAAGTGCTAAGCGAGGAGATGTAAAGGCTCTTTGTCGCCTTATCAAACACACTGATAACACAACTGCACACACACACACACACACACACACACACACACACACACACACACACATCCTGATTTCTATCGCCGCCCGCTCCTCAACACAGCTTCCTCGCCCATTACTGTTACTATTATCACTATTATTAGCCACTCTGCCCATTACTAGTTCTCTTATATAAGCTCATCACTACTACTATTACTAACCCTCAAGATAACTATTACTACTATTTCTAACTATCTCCTTCATTGCTATCACTATTAGTATCATTAATCTCTTCATCTCTTTCTTGTCCTATCATTTTTATTATCGTTAACGTCATTGTTCATTTATATTACTTTTTATTACTATTGCTATCTTTCACGGCTATTATTAGTACTATTATCATCTTCCTTGCTTACTACTATCAATGTTACTACTGTTAAAACTATCATTCTTACCTTCTCGGGCTCATTACTGTTACTACTATCACGACCATTCCTATCTTCCAACGCTGCCATTCCTACTACTATTACCACTACTTCCTTACTCACTACTGTCAATGCTACTGTCACTAAATGAGACTATTATTCTTACCATTACCAACCGTTTCGTCCATTACTATTACTACTATCACGACTATCATAAGATAAATTGTAAATATTAGCCATTTCAGTACTGGGAGGCATTTTTACCATGAGTTCTGGGCAAAGTAAAGAGAATAAAAGGTACTCTTAGTTGCACCACAAAATAAGCTCCATCTGAGTCGAAGTGTAATGTCGTCACGTTTTGGAAGGGTCTCTTTGCCTTGTGATTTGGGTGTGATTAGACGATTTTATTTACATTAGGAAGGGTCTATGGAGGTCAGAAGACTAATGGCCAGAGTCTTCACTAATTTAATCCACCACATGAGTTTCTGAAGCTGTACAAAATCAATAAATAGTAAGCAGAGTGAATATGGAAACGCGTCATGGGTACTGAAAGAGGTTAATTCCCATGTCTTCTTCAAAAGTAATCCTTGACTACTATTCCTCTACTACTACTACTACTATTCACCTTCATACTATTACTCTGCTATTACCGTACTGCAATTTGGGGCAAGAGGGTGTTAAGCAGCAACGTCTGAGGGGTGATTTAGTGAACGTAAAGTAATTATATGAACATTAGAGATTCCCAAATGGATTTCTTACAGCTCTGTATCTCCTTCTCCTCCTCCTCCTCCTCCTCCTCCTCCTCCTCCTCCTCCTCCTCCTCCTCCTCCTCCTCCTCCTCCTCCTTTATTATCGCCGCGTTCTTCCTTCTAAGTGATCTCACAAATAACCATCTTGAGAAAGAGAGAGCATTTGGCAAGGTCAGGGTTGAGAGAGAGAGAGAGAGAGAGAGAGAGAGAGAGAGAGAGAGAGAGAGAGAGAGAGAGAGAGAGAGAGAGAGAGAGAGAGAGAGAGAGAGAGAGAGAGAGAAAGATTGTGCCACTGTAATGAATGAAGGGAAGGAAAAAAGGAAGAGGAGGAGGAGGAGGAGGAGGAGGAGGAGGAGGAGGAGGAGGAGGAGGAGGAGGAGAAAGGAGGGAGGCAAAGGTGAGGAAGGAGTGATAAAGTCAAGTGGGGCAACGCTACAGCTTGTAACGACAACTCGAACAGACTTTCAGAGAGAGAGAGAGAGAGAGAGAGAGAGAGAATATGAAGTGGAAGGATAGAAGGAGACAAAAAGAAGAGGGAGAGGAAGAAAATGAGGGGGGTGAGAGACATGCAAAGAGGGATAAAGGGAGGAATAAGCATGAAGGAACGAGAGGAGGGATTTGCATGGATGGAAGGCAGAGGAGGAGGTGAGGGAAGGAGAGAGGAAGAGAAAGAGAAAGAGGGATGAGGGAAAGATGGAGGGAGAGCTGGAGGGAGGGAGGAAGAGGAGTGAGTGTAAAAGTAAGGAGATGGAGTTAGGGTGAATATATAGAGGGAAGGAGAAATAGTACATTTGGGAGAAAGTGAATAATGGAAAGCACAAGAGAGGGACGAGAGTGAAAGAGAATAAATAGGAATAAACAAAACAAGAAGAGCAGACTACAATGATCCAGGAATACTCGGAAAGGGAGAAAGAGAGAGAGAGAGAGAGAGAGAGAGGAAGAGAGAGAGACAAAGAAAGCAAGAGATAAAAGGATGCAAAACTAGGCAAATGTTAAGATGAAAGATGAAATTACGGTAAAAGAAAATGAATATACTTTTTATTTTTTTACTCCACAAACTAAATCCATTCCACTCTTCCTCTTCTCCTTTCTCCACCGCACACCACATCCCCTCTTGGTGGTGCTGAGTTCCCACGTCCTCTCCCTCTCTCACACTCCCAGCCTCCCTCCATTCCCACTCCAGCCAGCCAGCCAGCACCGCCTCCCCGAGTTTATCTACGAGACCTAATATATGACGCTATTTATTTTGGACCACGTGGGTGTGCTGCAGGAGACGGCTTGACGTCACACACACACACACACACACACACACACACACACACACACGCACAGAAGCTTTTGTTGGTGCCGTGAGCGTTGTGTGTCCGTCACCACAGCAACGTGCACCAAGAGAGAGAGAGAGAGAGAGAGAGAGAGAGAGAGAGAGAGAGAGAGAGGTTCCCCTTCCAATACTCAGGATGGCCTCAGTCGCCATCCAACCATCTCGCTTTCTTCCGCAGTCCCGCGATGCTCTGGCGGCCGCGGACTTCCACCAATCACATCTCACTTTGTTGGCGGGAAGTGCTGTCATTGGGCGAGGCAGCGCGCGGGCGAGGTCGAGGTGCCACGTCAGAACTCGCCTAATGGCCGACACCCAATGAGGCGTAAGGAAGAGGAAAGTCGGGCCCAGAGAAACGACAACTTCCCCAAAGAGTGTTTCCCCAAGAAATCACCTCACTGCTCACAAACAAACCCAAGCCTGCTCCCACACCTACCCCCACGCCCCCACCCACGCCCACACACGCCCTCACGGAAAGAAAGGATATAAAAACAGACACACATACACGGAGGGCCAACACACACACACACACACACACAAAACATTCCATGTCAACAATTTTTCCCGTAGCGATGGGCGAGTCAGACCCACCACCACCACCACCGCCACCACATCCACCACAGCCAGCGCCGCCGGTCATGCAATATTCTCAGCTTCTTTTTCAGCGGGTGGACGCGGAATCCGAGGCAGCGGGAGGCAGAGCGTTGCCGAAATTGTGCTTGGTGGCCCCGTCAGCAGCGGCAGTGACGGCGCCGGAACACTGCCTCCGCTAATGACTCATAGAGGAACCCCGGGACGCCAACACACACACACACACACACACACACACACTCTCTCTCTCTCTTGGAAGACGAGGAGAGACGGTCATAATTCTTCTTCCACCAGCGACGATTCCTGCAGGGAGGGGAAGGGCAGGCCAGTCGGGGGCCACGCGGGCCATGAGGGGGCCACGTAGGCCACGCAGGGGCCATGGCATCGCTACCTCCGTGTTTCATGGGCAAAAATTCCGCGGTTTCCATTTCTCGCGGACTCTGTGAACACAACATTTTCATTTTCCTCAGTCTGAACTTCATAAATCTTCTCTGACCCTCTTATTTTTTTTTGTTTTACTTTTTTTTTCTATTCACTCTCCCTCCACCTCTCTCTCTCTCTCTCTCTCTCTCTCTCTCTCTCTCTCTCTCTCTCTCTCTCTCTCTCTCTCGCTCTCGCTCTCTCCTTCCTTCCCAGCAGCAGCCAGTCCAAGATTTTCCCTTTTTCGGTGCAAGTTATCACGTGAATAAAACTTGTGCTCAGGGGGCCGTGCATCCAATTTTCCTTACAACCTAAAGAATCAGTCTTCTTTTCCTCCAGCATCAGATTCACTTCTTTTCATTTTTGCATCGCCACAAGAGTCCGAGTGTTACGAGCTGTGTGTAGCAGATGGAGGAGGAGGAGAAGGAGGAGGAGGAGGAGGAGGAGGAGGAGGAGGGACACAGCTGCAGGTGACGGTAGTACACCCCAGGGATACTAGAATACGTACTTCTATGGGGATCAAGTTAGAGTCCCTGTACTGGTGGTGGTGGTGGTGGTGGTCCCTTTAGCCACGACCCTCCAGCCATCCATCTTCCAGACACCTGTCCCGGCTTCCTCCTCCTCCTCCTCCTCCTCCTCCTACTACTACTACTACTACTACTACTCCTCCTCCTCGTACTTCCTTCCCTCAGTAGCTGCCGAGAGGGACTGTTTCTCTGCCTCTAACTTCCACTCTCAAAACCTTGAATGTCTGTCTCTCTTCCCCTTCCTCCTCCTCTTCCTCCTCCTCCTCCTCCTCCTCCTTTTCCTCTTTACTATCCATATCATATTCCCAAGTTATCTTTCTATACCGCCTTTACTATCACCACCATCACCACCACCACCACAACCCGTCCCCTCACCCCTCTCTCTCTCACACACACACACACACACACACACACACACACACACACACACACTTCCCCTCCTCACTTCCCATCACAGAGTATCGAGCTCATCCACCTTTTATTAATATTTTTTCTACGTCCTTTTTTTTCATTATTTTCCCTGCTGGACATGGCAGGGGCTTCCGGCAGGGCGCACATCTCGCGTGTCCACTGTGTCCTTTTTCCCTGGGTGACGCCAAGCTCCCCTTCCATCGCTCTCTCTCTCTCTCTCTCTCTCTCTCTCTCTCTCTCTCTCTCTGTCTGTATATCTTTTCTCTAAACGTCACTGTCTCTCTCTCTCTCTCTCTCTCTCTCTCTCTCTCTCTCTCTCTCTCTCTCTCTCTCTCTCTCTCTCTCTCTCCTTGCATTTTAATCTTTTCGTTTGTAATTTTTCCCTCTTTCTCTTTCTCTCTCTCTCTCTCTTTCTCTTTCTCTCTCACCATTTTATTTAATTCTCCTTTCGTCTCAGTCATTCTCTGCACTACACTGCTTCCTCTCTCTCTCTCTCTCTCTCTCTCTCTCTCTCTCTCTCTCTTGTAGCGTCCATTCCGTCTGCCTCCTTCCCATAGATCCATCACACTCCAGTTAATAATGCTGCATCACTTCTCTCTCTCCTTTATCGACCTTACTCCGTCTTCCACAGGGACTAGATTAGCGGCGGCGGCGGCAGGGGGTGTCACGAGCGGCGGCAGGGATTAGCGGCCTTGTGCACGGGGAGACCAATGGCGGTGTTACTCTGGCAGGGTCACGGTCGAGAGGGATCAGACCAAGGTAATGATGGGGTTCAGTTTCCCAGAGAATGTGAGTGTGCTAATGTGTCGCTAAGATGTGCGCAAATATACATACGTACGTACATACATACATACATACATATACATACATACATACATACACACACACACACACACACACACTTTTTCTAATAAACCGCATGTTACTATTATTATTATTATTATTATTATCATTATTATTATTATTATTATTATTATTATTATTACTATTATTATATACGTACACACAGACACATATATACACGCATACATACATACACATACATGGTTACAAGTGTGTGTGTGTGTGTGTGTGTGTGTGTGTGTGTGTGTGTGTGTGTGTGTGTGTGTGTGTGTGTGATTAATGACAGTAGATAAAGGAGAAAAGCCTTAAGAAGTTGGATTTACATGAAGGAAACGTGCATTTATGATTGTGTTTTCCCCTCTCTCTCTCTCTCTCTAGGATATCCCAGGAGTCCTATAGGAGGCAGCCGTAGCGAGCATAAGGAGTCTTCCCGCCATCCTTCGCTCCTCTCGGCCTCGTCTCTCTAATCCTTCTGACGGGGTGATTTCTCTCCTAGTTTTAAAAGGAGAGAATCTTCTACCATCTCTCTCTCTCTCTCTCTCTCTCTCTCTCTCTCTCTTTCTATTTATCTGTCTGTTTATCTGTGTATCTCTTCTCACTCTTATTCTCTTCTTCCTCCTCGTCCTTCTTCTCTCCTCCTCCTCCTCCTCCTCCTCATCCTTCGTGAGTGCTACTTTGTTTCTAGGAAGGTTTAGTCACTTGAGAGAGAGAGAGAGAGAGAGAGAGAGAGAGAGAGAGAGAGAGAGAGAGAGAGAGAGAGAGGGTGCTCTGCATTTTTCCTCACCTGATGGATGGCAGAGTTATCCCTCCACGACGGCCTCCCTTTCCCTCCCCTCTCCTTTCTCTCCCTCCCTCCCTCTCCCTTTCCCTCCCTCCCCCTGCAGGTAGTTACTCCGCAAACGATCGTCGCTACTAATTGCCAAACCACTTTTCGCGTCGGCTCGTGATGGAGGAGATCGCGCGCTGATTGGTCACACTAATCAGCCTCGCACTCAGGTAATCAAGGTGAGACGCAACGCAACACTCAGTAAACAAACACTTCCGCTATCTTTTAAGGCTTTATTTCAATTGATATGTGCTTTATATGTTGTTTTTTACGGTTCTAGAGACAGAGTGACATGATTTTTACATTATTAACTAGAGAAAGCGTTTTTTAGTTTGTTCCTATGGTTCTAGAGGTAGGGTGATAAGATTTCTACATGATTAACTGGAGAAACACTCTTGAAGACCACGATTGTTGTCCCTGTGGCCTTGGAAAATAGTCATTGTGAGAGAGTACAGCGTTTTTTTTAGAGAGTTCTTATGGTTCTAGAGGCAGAGTGACATGATTTTTTCATTATTAACTGGAGAAACCCTCTTGAAAACCCCGCTAGTCATCTCTGTGGCCTTGAAAGATTGCCGCGGTGAGAGAGCAGAGCATTTCTGAATAAGGACGTAAGTGGAGGTACGGTAGGTAAGTGTACACGAGACGAGAGGGCGTTCACTTCACGCCTCTACGCCTACACTTCGTTGTTTCATCCTCCTCTTGTCCTCTCTTCCTCTTGTCCTCTTTTCCCACCCTTACTTCTTTTCCTGCCGTCCCCTCTCGTTGCATCTGTTCCCTCACGTTTATGTCTCCCCGTGAGGAATATTCCCCCCGATCTATATATTTTTCGCCCCTTTGTCGCCCTCCAGTGAGAGTAAAAGAGGGACATGGAGGACGCGCTGAAGGGAGGCTGGCAGGCGGCGGGCGGCGGGCGGTGGCGGCGTGCGGTGGTGGTGGTGGTGGTAGTGGTGGTGGGCGGCGTGTGCTACACCCTCGCAGACACTACAGTTACGCAGGACAAGATGGGTGCAGGGGTTGTGCCCATACAGTTCCCTCCGCCCATGAAATAGACATTATAGGCGGTGGGCGGCGTTGGGCGGTGTTGGCGGTGGGCGGAGGCGAGGGTTACGCCCATACACTCCCCTCCACCCACGGAGCAGACGTCCCCAAACGCATTATTCGAGCCATCGGCCCGGAAAAGCGAATTACACTACACGAAAAATGCATAAATTGCAATGTTGCTGACCTAAAACTCCACCATCGAGGGCTGTTCAACCATGCAGCGTGTCGTTAAATCTGGACACTTTATTGCTACACGGATAAAAAATGACAATAAACAAACAGGATTGGAACTCGTGTGGGCGTAATAGTAAATAAATTCTGGAATTTGGGAATGCGTTTACAAACATTTTGAAAACATAGCTTATGGCCGCGATGGAGGGCGTGCCGCTGATGATGGGACGGGGCCAGGGATGGGGCGGGGATGGGAAGCACGGGAAGGGGATAAGTGAGGGGATGTGGCAGTGCTTGGTGTGGTGTGGTGGGGGGAGGGGAAATGGGATCAGTGTGTGTAACTGGTGGTGTGACAGGGAGGTGGAGCATGGTGGAGCATGGTGGAGCGGTGGAGCAGTGGATGGCGAGGCGCTGGAAGAGTTATTTAGTGAGGGAGTGAGAGGGGGAGGTGGTGGAGGTGTGCAGTGAGGGGCACAATGTTTAGTGAGGGGGAAAAGAAGTGAGAGTGAGAGAGAGAGTGAGAGAGTGAAAGTGAGAGCAGAGGGAGGGAAAAGTGTGCCTGGAGAATGAAGCTTACTCATAATTTTTGTTAGGAAGACATTCACTTCCTCATTTCTTTTAAGGAAGACATTCACTTCCTCATTTAGTGACCATTAATTAAACCCAGCGCCACCTGCAGCCGCTTCGTCAGGCACCACCACCACCACCACCACCACCACCACCACAAGACTCAGAGACACCCTTCATACCACGAGAAGATTATCAACACCACGTCACACACAGAAACACTAAACAATAGGCAAAACAATGGAAAAATACAGGTAAAGAGAAACAGTATCTCACGAAAAGCAGTAAAAAGAAACACACACACACACACACACACACACACACACACACACACACACACACACACGCACGCCAATCCCCACAAAGCCTGAAACACGTCCTTCCCAGCCCAGAGACGACCTTTCTAAGCACGTTCGAGGAGTTCTGGTGACGAGGCGGCGGGCGACGTGTGGTGGCGGGGACTACACTGATCGCTTGAAGGAGCCGCGCCCGGAGTGGATGGCTCATCAACACACGGCGGAAGGAGGAGGGGAGTTCACGCCTGACTTGAAGGAAACGTGTCTTTGATATCTGCTACTGTGATCCTCCTGTGATGCGCCGCCGAGGAGGAAGGAGGAGGAGGAGGAGGAGGAGGAGGAGGAGGAGGAGAAAAATGAGACATAAAAGGTAGAGGAGGTGGAAAAAAAGATGACCAATAAGACGAAAATCCTAAAATGTTTCTTTAATCTCTCGAAAACTTGACGCCTTTCCACTGATCTACAAACACACACAGACACACACACACACACACACACACACGCAGGTTCTCTCGGCTTCCTGTGTCCCCGGTAGGTGCATATCGATCAAGGCGAGTCCACAGGCGCCGCACAAAGACGCCCAAAGAGCCACCGCCAATGCCACTGACTCCCTTAAGTACCACTGCCGCCCACCCTCCTCCTTGCCTAGCCTTGCCTTGCCTTGCCTTGCCTTG
This sequence comes from Portunus trituberculatus, assembly GCF_017591435.1. Taxonomy (NCBI): domain Eukaryota; kingdom Metazoa; phylum Arthropoda; class Malacostraca; order Decapoda; family Portunidae; genus Portunus; species Portunus trituberculatus. The sequence continues at coordinate 18,644,012 of NC_059275.1, forward strand.
CCTTGCCTCACCTCGCCTTGTCTTGCCTAACCTTGCCTTGCCTTGCCTTGCCTCACCTCGACATTCCTTGCCTAGCCATGCCTCACCTTACTTTGCCTTGCCTTGCCTTGCCTCATATTACCTTGCCTAGCCTTGCCTTGCCCTTGACACAGCCACGGTTACTTGATACGGGAAGGACACAAAACAAATCAACAAAACCCAACCCAAAATATACAAAACTTTTATATCTTCCTGCCTCAAATGGCGTGGTAATTACACCAGTGAATTATAGAAGGCCTAACGATTTTGTGTGTGTGCTGCACCGTTTATTCGCCGCTAAATAAAGAGAGAGAGAGAGAGAGAGAGAGAGAGAGAGAGAGAGAGAGAGAGAGAGAGAGAGAGAGAGAGAGAGAGAGAGAGAGAGAGAGAGAGAGAGAGAGAGAGAGAGAGAAAAAAAAAAAGGCCTCTAAAATTCGAGCCAATGTAGTATGAACGGAAACAAACACACGCATGCAAACCATTTCGTATTTGCAGGCAATGGAAAGTGACATACGATTTGCAAAACGTTTGTGGCGTGACTTCAGAGCCTTGAGAAACGACACACACACACACAGAGAGAGAGAGAGAGAGAGAGAGAGAGAGAGAGAGAGAGAGAGAGAGAGAGAGAGAGAGAGAGAGAGAGAGAGAGAGAGAGAGAGAGAGAGAGAGAGAGAGAGAGAGTACAAGAAATAAGAGCAGAAAACACAAAAAAGAAAATAAGGAGACAGAACAAGTGGAAAGAAAGGAAAAGGAAGAGATAAAGAGAGAAAGAGAGAAAGAGAAGCATAGACGTACAGAAAAGAGCTGGGATGACGTATATGAGGAGGAAGAGGGGGAGAGGAGGAGAGGGGTGGGAGAGGGTCGCCAGCATCACCTCCCGCCGGGGCAGTGGTCACCCCAGGGTCAGGCGGCACAGTGGTTGCGGCCGTAACTTCCCTCCCAAGCGTCAGCCGCGGCAGGTTTGACTCTTGTATCAAACGTGACTGTTGTGTTTAGTCGATAAAATACAAGGGTTGACGCGCGCTGTGTGTTTGCTGCGGCGACGTGGAAGGAAAATACGAGAGAGAGAGAGAGAGAGAGAGAGAGAGAGAGAGAGAGAGAGAGAGAGAATGAAACTAGTCGGTGTGTGTTATTTTTATACATTTTCTATAACGACTATGCTTCTCGTTTTCTGTTTTTTCCCTGCCATTGTAATGCAGATTAAGTGTGTTTTCAGATCCATCATTCCCCTCCCTTCCTGCCTGTCCGTCCTGCACTCGCTCTTCCCCTCTTCCTCCCCTCACTCCCTCTTTCCCTGTCCGTCCCCTATAGCGTGTCCTCTCTCTCTCTCTCTCTCTCTCTCTCTCTCTCTCTCTCTCTCTCTCTCTCTCTCTCTCTCTCTCTCTCTCTCTCTCTCTCTCTCTCTCTCTCTCTCTCTCTCTCTCTCTCTCTCTCTCTCTCTCTCTCTCTCTCTCTCTCTCTCTCTCTCTCTCTCTCTCTCTTTCCCCTCCATCATCTTTATCCTCCTGTCTTTTCTCTTTCTCCTTCCCTCCTCTTTCGTTTCCACCTTCGCCTCGACAACTCGCGCGTCTTCAACTCCAATGCTAACTGACTGACTCCTCCTATCTCGGTCACCAGGCTCGCTGCGTCGCCTTGGCCCTCTCTGTACCCTTGCTTCATCTCTCTCTCTGCTTCCTCCCCCTTCACTCGCCCTTAGGAACCAGCACCAAAGGGTTATAGGTATTCAGAAACGCTTTGCTCTCTCACCACGGCTATTTTCCAGGGCCACAGAGATGATTAGTGGGATTTTCAAGTGTTTCTCCAGTTCATAATGTAGAAATCTTGTCACTCTGTCTCTAGAACCATAAAAACACCTTAAAAATCGCTCTTCTCTCTCACAAAATTATTTTCCAAGGCCACAGAGATGATTAGCGGGGTTTTTAAGAGTGTTTTTCCAGTTCATAATGTAGAAATTTTGTCATTCTGCCTCTAAAACCGTAAAAAAACACCCTAAGAAAACTCTAGTCAATTTAAATAAAACTTTTTGAAATAATGGAGGTGAAACAAAGAAGTGATCGAGAATAGGAGCCACAGAGTGAGCCACCAGGAGTCAGCCAGAGTGACCCAGCCGCCGGAGGGAATAAGAGGGAGTCAGTTGTAGTAGTAGAAGTGGTGAGATTTTCTAACAAAGCACAGAAACTCCTTCCTTCATGCTTCCCTTCAGCCCTCAGGAAACACGGGAGGAAGAGGAGGGGAGGAGAAGGAAGAGGGAAGGGAAGGGAAGGGTAGGGTAGGGTAAGGTACTAAGGGAAGGGAAAGCGAAGTGAAGGAGTGTGTGTGTGTGTGTGTGTGTGTGTGTGTGTGTGTGTGTGTGTGTGTGTGTGTGTGTGTGTGTGTGTGTGTAGTCCCCTGTCCCGAAATGCCGGTAAGGAAAGCCAATAATTAAGCCGTTCTGGTAAATGGGGCGAAGCATCTCCCTCCTCGCAGGAATAATGTTGCTCAGGGTTCAGCTGTGGTTTTGTTTACTCGGAAATGGACGAAGAAGGAGAGATATGGAGGGAAAGGGAGATAAAAACATTCGCTTTCCTCCGAATCGTTCTTCTCATTCTGTCCCTCCACACACCCACACCACACACACACACACACACCAGCGTCCCTTCAAATGTCCCCGGAGGTCGCCTAATGACTCCCAACACACGTCCTCTCCAACCCCGAGGCGACCCAGACCACAGAACCTCGAGGAAAACGCACTGAGATAAAGTAAAGACGCAGTAGAGTCAAGAAAGTTATTGCAATACACTTTTTAATCACCAATACTGAGACTCCATTCTTTCTCTTGAGACTCGTCCTTCTTTATTCTCTTCTCTCCTTTCCCTCTCTCACCATACATCGCTGGAAAGAGAGAGAGGGCAGAAAAAAAAAAATCGCTGAACTCAGACCTCGCGGACCTTTCACGTTCGACGCCGAGCAAGAAGCTACACAAAAAATCGCCAGAGAGCATTACCGTAAAAGCCGTACAGTATATATGCTGCTATAAATATACGTGCTTGGCTCCCTTCCAGACTCCGCTTTTCCCGTAATCTGTAGCGAAGATCTAGAGAAGGCCAGACCGCCCGCCACGCTGCTGAAATAAGCCGACGCCGAACGCAATTGCAAGATGTATACACTTAGATCCCTTTTTTTCCCTTTGGCGTGTGTGTGTGTGTGTGTGTGTGTGTGTGTGTGTGTGTGTGTGTGTGTGTGTGTGTGTGTGTGTGTGTGTTTAACGAAGAGGAGGAAGAATGGAGGGGTATGAGAAACGAGGGCGGAGAGGTCGAGAAAGAAGAGGAGATCAAGAAGGAAAAGATGGAAGAGAGGAGAACGAAACCGAAGGAAATGGAGTACGGGATGGAAGAAGGTGAAGGAAGAGGAGGAGATGGAGATGAAGGAAGAGGAAAAGCAGGGAGTGAAGGAGGAGGAGGAGGAGGAGGAGGAGGAGGAGGAGGAGGAGGAGGAGGAGGAGGAGGAGGATGGAGGAGGAAGAGGAGGAGAGGTCGCGTCCTGGCCTGCCTGTGAATGCACCAAAAACAAACTGGAGATTTATCGCTCTGACGAGAAATAAAACTCAGAGGGAAGCGAGTCCAAAATCTGGAGATAAGGAACATCCATAAACCTAATTTCCTTCTGATTTCCGTTACCCCTCCCTCCCCTTTCCTCCATTTCTCCCCACCTCGCTTTTTTCCACTTCTAATTCCCATTTCGTTAACATTATCCAGTGGGTCGCTCGTGTCAGTCTTGGTGTGTGTGTGTGTGTGTGTGTGTTACGGTGACGCGCGCCCTTCATGGTTAATGAGGTGGGTGGTGACGCTATGCCAGTGATGCTAAGGACGTGACGCTCTCCGAATCTTTTAAGGGTTTAGATATGAGTGACTGGTGATGCTGGTGGTGATGCTATTTGTGGTGGTGGTGATGGTGGTGATGGTGGTGATGATGGTGGTGGTATGCTTGTTTTTTCTTCTCATTTGTTTTTATCTTATTATGAATGTACTTGTAGAAAGACATGCTATAAATAAAACAAGTGATGGGGTAGAATAATGAATTACTCTCTCTCTCTCTCTCACAGACACACACACACACACAAACACGCAGCCTAAACACGGACGAGGCGCATTAGTCAGGCCGTCCTCGGAAGCAGCCTCCTCAAGCATTAAAGAAAGTGATTTGTTGAAGTCCGAAATTAGAGTGAACCAAAAAGTTTCCCCGCCGCGCCGCTGTGCTGGATTCCCGTCCTTAGCGAGGCTCAATCTCAAGTGAATTAAGATGGGATCAAAATTCGCCAACTGTGGTCCGGGTTTGCTATCACCATTCATCATTCACTGTCACACATTCACTGACCGCACGACTGGCGTATCCGTCAGCCGCCCGCCACGCTAATTTCAGTCTTAGGGTCAAGGGGTGGTAAGGGCGGAGGTGGCGCGGCAGGGGCGGCCTCCAGGAAGGGGTGTATGGTGTGCAAGATCGGTTAATGAACAAAGAAGTTACATTAATCGATTGCATTAATTGAGTTCATACGCGGCATCTGGAGCCTCCCCCGACCCCAAGCCCTCAACTGGAACGCTGAGACAGGCTGAAGGTCGTGGCGGGCTCTCTCTCTCTCTCTCTCTCTCTCTCTCTCTCTCTCTCTCTGGGACGAATGCACGATACAAAACCTCAAAGCCACCACCACCACCACCACCACCACCTACATCACCACCACCACCACCACCACCAACAACAACACTGCTGCTACCTTATCATACTTCCACCTTCACTACCACCACTACTATCACCACCACCACCACCACCTACATCACCACCAGCAGTTGTTTCCACCCACTCTACCACCACCAGAGAGAGAGAGAGAGAGAGAGAGAGAGAGAGAGAGAGAGAGAGAGAGCCGCCGTGTGATGCTGAGCTCAGTCTCCATAAATTTGAGATTTCTGGCGTGATTTGAGATCTAATATCACATTGCAGTATCTTGCCCCGCGAGGTTCCACAGACCTTGTTTATGGCATGACAGGGGCAAGACCTCCTCCTCCTCCTCCTCCTCCTCCTCCTCCTCCTCTTCTTCCTCCTCAGGCACTCCTCTCTCCTCCTCTCAGTGTCAGCCTCTCCCCTCTCCCCTCTCCCCGGCTGGTTACCATGGCAACACAGACGCAGACTCTTTCCTTTTGCTCATATCGGAGTCTTTTTTCCATCAACTCATTTCCTTTTTTGTAATTCATTCTAGTTTTCTCTCTCTCTCTCTCTCTCTCTCTCTCTCTCTCTCTCTCTCTCTCTCTCTCTCTCTCAGTAACGTTTTCCCAGATCGTCTCCTTCTTTCGCGCTCAACTTCATAAATTAGCAAAAAAATGTTTCGCTGAGTAGTTTCGTTCATAGTTTACATCTATTCTGTTTTTTTTTTGTGATATTTCCTTTGGTGATCTGATTTATTGTTTGTTTAGTCTCTCTCTCTCTCTCTCTCTCTCTCTCTCTCTCTCTCTCTCTCTCTCTCTCTCTCTCTCTCTCTCTCTGTTCATTCATACACACATTTCTTTTCTCCCTCCCTTCCGTCCCTCCCTTTACATAAAAACAGTATCCACTTGGCATTACATCACTATTAGCCTTGTTCTTCATCTCTCTCTCTCTCTCTCTCTCTCTCTCTCTCTCTCTCTCTCTACCACTAAAACTTATAATAACTTTGAGAGAGGGAGAGCTTGCCTGTATAAAGTTAGCTGGATAATACTGTCTATATAACTCACTGGGCTGGAGATAAAGGGAAAAAGCTTGGACTGTTAGTAGCACCCCTTGTCAGAATGGTTTAGACTGCTTTCCATAATTCACTCTAATCTCGATAATAAGATCCTCCAGAGTCTCCACCGATCTCAGAGTCTATATTAGTGCCATCCGTTTCTTTTCTCTCTCTCTCTGTATGTCATGCTACAAAATATAAGAGAATGAGAGAGAAAAATAAATGTTCTGATCCACTTACCACGTCCTCTCTCTTCCTTATAAGGCCGCCAGCGAGAGGAGTTTCTGTGATAGTGACTGTGATAAGTGATGGTGATGGTGATGGTGATGGTGCGACGCGTCAGGGCATAACTAGTGACAAAAGTATCATAGCCGTATCTTTGTGTACCGTTCCTAGCACCGCCAAGTTGTAGCCACGCGCGGCAAGCCACCTTAACGCACACCAACACAAAAAGGTGCGAGGGAAGACATCGAACGCAATAAAGCCGCGGTGAGGCCAGCCAGGTATGTGGCTCTTAAGAACGCTGTGTTTCTGTGTTGTGTTCGCCCGTCGCGGCGCTGCGGCGAAGAATAACCGTAGCAGCTGTGAATGGGGTGAACGGGTGAAGGGTTTCCCACCCCTGCGAGGAACAACTCTAATGCCTCCTGCCCCTCCTCCTCCTCCTCCTCTTCCTCTGCCACCACCAACCAGTTAAAGGGAAAGGACGTGTGTGGGGAACCTCAGAGTAATCTTGAGCGACCCTCACCTCCACTACCTCCTCCTCCTCCTCCTCCTCCTCCTCCTCCTTATTCCCTCCGTATGTGGCCATTCCCAGACCTATGGCATCAGGGACGCTCTAATCAAAAGGAGGAAGAGGAAGAGGAAGAAGAAGAAGAGGATCTGAGAGGATTCCTCATTTGTTCCCTTTAGTTTCTTGGTTGTGATGGGAGTGGCGGGAAGGGGAGCGGCGTGTGTGTGTGTGTGTGTGTGTGTGTGTGTGTGTGTGTGTGTGTGTGTGTGTGTGTGTGTGTGTGTGTGTGAAAGAGGATCAACCCAGAAATACATAATATCTAGACACATCAACAAACACTGGATGCAGGACAAGACACACACACACACACACACACACACACGGAGCGAAACCGGAGAAGGTGAGAGATGAAGAATGACGAAAGGACAAAAGAAAGCAGAGGAAGAGGACAAGGAGAAGGAGAAGGAGGAGGAGGAGGGTAAAGTGGAAGGAGATGAAAGCGGAGAAGAACAAGATGATGCAGGAAGGAGAGAGAGAGAGAGAGAGAGAGAGAGAGAGAGAGAGAGAGAGAGAGAGAGAGAGAGAGAGAGGGAACACTCAAAGCTTAATCACGCAACATGAGGCAACAAAACAAAAGAGCTGATCTCCCTTTCCTCATCTCCACCACCTACACTGCCTGCACATCACCACACACACAGCTACTCACTATCTTTTCCATCTTCCTCATTCCCTTACCCACCAAACGCACCCTTCTCTTACTCCCCATTCTCTCTACGTCTTCTACTCTCTCCCTCTTCCTCCCTCCGTCCCTCCGTCCTTTCCTTCTCTCCTCGCTCGCCTCCCTTCCTCCCTTACTCCCTCCTCCCCTACTCTTTCCCTCTCCACATCTTAGCCGAGCCTCGTAACATAAGTCAGTGTCGCCTGAAAAGCTCTAGCCAGCAGGCCCTCGTCACTGCAAGCCATTTTCTGCCCTACATCCCCGCGCCATTAGGATTATATTCACGCGGCGGCCCGGAGAAGGGGGCGGATGAGAGAAAATATCCTGAAATGGCGTAGAGTAGGAAAAAAAAAAGAGTAAGAGTGAAAAAAAGACTTGAAAAAAAAGGAAGAGCAGCGTATTCACCATTCACTGGAGACTCGAAACAGGAGTTCTCATTGATGCAAAGTAAATCGGGCCAAAGATACAGAAAGGGAACGAGAGATAGAGCGTGAGAGATGGGGACGGTGATTGGCGGAGAGAGAGAGAGAGAGAGAGAGAGAGAGAGAGAGAGAGAGAGAGAGAGAGAGAGAGAGAGAGAGAGAGAGAGAGAGAGAGAGAGAGAGAGAGAGAGAGAGAGAGAGAGGATGATAGAAAAAAAAGTTCGTACAATGGTCAGTTTCGTCTCGTCCTTGGATATACAGACACACACACACTCTCTCTCTCTCTCTCTCTCTCTCTCTCTCTCTCTCTCATTCCTCAGGTCCGTCTCAGCCTTGGAAATATAAGACCACTTGGACACAATTACTGTCGCCAGCCTTCTCACAATTCCTCATTCATATTCACGTTCTCAATTAATGTGAAGCATAAAGGAGAGACTCACAGGAAGAGTGAATGTGGCAGCCAGACGCCTCACATTATGCATATGAATAACGTTATATATTTATACATTAATGTGCTCGGCGTCTGTCTGGTGGCATGGTTTGTTTTCCCTCTTCATTTCTCATGGTTTATTTTATTCATTTATTTTATCTTTTTTAGCTGTCTCCTTTTTATTTTTTTCGTCTTCTTCTTCTTCTTCTTCTTCTTCTTTTTCTTCTTCATGATGATTTATTTTTATTCATATTTCTCTTTAGTTTCTTTGTAATTAACATTTATTTTTCTTAGTCTTCAATTTACTTATTCATTCACTTCATCTATTCTTCACTCATACTCTTTTTCTCCTTTCTCTCATTATCCTTTTCACTCTCTTCTATTACTTATGCATTTCATTTTTATCACACCAACAATTCATTCTTTCTTTTATCGTCCTTCCTTTAACTCGCTTTCAACCTTCTCCTCAAGGCAAGACACGTTAAGTGGAGCCAAAACCATCATAATCATTCCATTTCTATTATTAAATGCAATGGGGGAGACTAAACATTTGAGAAGGCGTGTAATTAAAACCCACTCTCAAGTTCTACGTTTATCCAATTTGTAATATAAATAATCAATAGACAAGTTGTGTTTTTACTAAGCTGTCCTTGAGTTGTCTCGAATAAAAGGAAAAAAAAGAAAGAAAGAGAGATAGAGAAAGAGAGAGAGAGAGAGAGAGAGAGAGAGAAAGAGTCACGGAAGCTACGAATAATGGACCAGATATTACTAATGGACCTTGTAAATAGTAAAACAAAACCAAAAATTGAACAGTTACTGAACAGACACTTCGAATAAACAGCTTCCTAGAATATTCCACGAGACGAAGCCAGACGAGAGGTAAATAAATGTTAATGCACACTGACTGACTCACGACTTGCTGGAAGACAAGCCGCTGAAACTAAAGAAGATAGAAAGAAGAGGTGAATAAATGTTAATGCGTGAGAGAATCGTAGTTATTGTAATTGCATGAGAGAGAGAGAGAGAGAGAGAGAGAGAGAGAGAGAGAGAGAGAGAGAGAGAGAGAGAGTAAAAACAAAATGAGATCAGTAACAGAAGAAAAATGTTGATAAATATTGGTGAGCATAGTACAGTGAGCATAGTAAAAGTAAGCATAGTACAGTGAGCATAGTAGTGAGCATAGTACAGTGAGCATAGTACAGTGAGCATAGTAGTGAGCATAGTACAGTGAGCATAGTACAGTAAGCATAGTAGAGTGAGCATAGCACAGTGAGCATAGTACAGTGAGCATAGTAAGAGTGAGCATAGTAAGAGTGAGCATAGTAGAATGAGCATAGTACCTGAACATAATAGTGAGCATAGTACCTGAGTAGAATAGTGGGCATAGTACAGTGAGCATAGTCCCTGAGTATAATACAGTGAGCATAGCAGAATGAGCATGGTACAGTGAGCATAGTAGAATGAGCATAGTACCTGAGCATAATAGTGAGCATAGTACAGTGAACATAGGACAGTGAGCATAGTACCTGAGCATAGTACCTGAACAGCGAGGAAAGGATGGAAAAGCGAAGCAGCAAAGAGGAGCGTTCTTGTACAAATAAAACCGATTAATGGAAATGATAAATGCAATTACAGTCACTATCATTTCCACTCTGCCTTATAAGCTTTATTGAGAGAGAGAGAGAGAGAGAGAGAGAGAGAGAGAGAGAGAGAGAGAGAGAGAGAGAGAGAGAGAGAGAGAGAGAGAGAGAGAGAGGAAATTAATATGTAAAGATAGGTACTGTGCATAGGTTATCTTATTGTGATGGTGGTGGTGGTGGTTGCGGTGGTGGGTACTGGTGGTGGTGGTGGTAGTGGTGGTGGTTCATTTCTCGTTGTTTATGGCTGAACGGGATGGTGTTGGGAGATGCCGGCCGCTGCGGGTCAGGCAGGAATGGGACCATAAACATACAGACAGACAGACTGACACCTACGGGCTCACTACTTCTGACAACAGACACACCCATCCTCACACACACACACACACACACACACACACACACACACACACACACACACACACACACACACACACAGGCAACATAAACGTCACGCCAACATGACAGTCACAACAAACCCTGAAATCTAAACCTGAACGCTTCCTGCCGTCATACTGATAAGAATTAGTATAAAAACCCAATAAATTAGATTAACTCTGACGTGAACCCAAGAGGCGAGCCATCCTTCTATCTTCAGCCGACTAACCTTTTTCCTTCCCTTTATTTTCTCCTCCTCCTTTTCACTATTATCATCATGCAAGGACGTGACGGAGTAGACGTAGATCATCCATTACGCTCATGTTGTCTGTGTGTGTGTGTGTGTGTGTGTGTGTGTGTGTGTGTGTGAGACGGTCGGTGGCGATCCATGGATTATCTTCGTCCGTTGGCGGGTTATTTCGAGCTGGCTTCGGACTCCCAACTGTAAATATCCAACCATGAATCGGCCAAATGAAGCAGAAAGACACACATCGCCATAAACACGCCTATTTCAGCCCCTTCTGTTGGATTCTCCCACTGGTCGGCGTATTAGGTCGGAGGGGGGGCGGGGTTCTCTTCGTGGCCCTTCGCCGACGCCGCCGACCGACTCAATGGGGCGGACATGAGGGGGCATCCGCGCTCTGTCATAAAGTGTCGAAAAATATTTGCCACTTTGCAGGGATGGAGACAATCTAACAAAGGGTGGCGGTACGTAGACTAATAAACAAACATGAAATACAGTTCCTAGGCTTCGTAGGACACCACACACCACCTTCTCTCTCTCTCTCTCTCTCTCTCTCTCTCTCTCTCTCTCTCTCTCTCTCTCTCTCTCTCTCTCTCTCTCTCTCTCTCTCTCTCTCTCTCTCTCTCTCTCTCTCTCTCTCTCTCTCTTCCTTCTCCTCCTCTTCTTCCTCCCGCCTAGACACTTTGCTCCCCAGTTCAAGTCTCACGGCGGCGGTGGATGTTGCCTTGATTGTGTGGGGCGAGTGGGTGGTCCCGCGCAGGTGAAAACTTACTGCAGAACACCTTGCAGTCACTTTTCCTTCTCTTTGCTACACCATGGTGCTTGTTGTTGTTGTTGTTGTTGTTGTTGCTGTGGTGGTGGTGGAGGTGGTGGTGGATGCGATTGCTATTGGAGTGGTTATATTAATTTTTGTTATTGTCATGATAACTATTGGCGGTAACAGGTGAGGGAGTGTGAGGCGAGGACACGTGAATCTTGTAGAGCAAGTGTCAGACTGGTGAGGGAAGACAAGTACACCTGGTGAAAGGTGGCAGGTACTACAAGGTATGAGGCGGCGAGGAGGGAGCGCAGGTGTGGGTGTGTCGTGACAACTTCATTCCAGGACAGTGGTCAGCCGCTCAAAGCAGGGCAAAGGACAAAGGAAACAAGACGAGCTGCTGGCGTGGCCTCGTGAAGGAGCTGCATCCCCGCCCCGCCCCGCAGCTGGCGGCGGAAGGCAAGGCTCGGGACGTCTCGATCAAATGACTGGCCCATAAAATCTGTCATTGTCGTCTGCATTTTTCCCCGCGTGACGTGTGGCGGAGGTGCTCGAGCTGTTACTGAGGGTGTCGCGGTAACGAGGGAGACAAGACCCGACTGGCGGGAAGAGAGGCGGCGGCTGACGGGAACAGCGCGGCGGCGGCGCTGGTGGCGATGGACGGCAGGCACCCTGAGGCCCCTACGCGGCCGCTTCCGCCGGAGAAGGGGTTGGCTGCAAATGAATGCCTCGGTTTTATTTGGGCGGACAGACAATGGCGGTGACGAGGCGGGAGGGGGGCGGGGCAATCCGCCTGAGAGGCTCACGGTGGAATGACTCCGCGCGATCAGGAGCCGGCGGAGGGCGGCCCGTCCATCAAAGCGCGTTCGACCTGAGAGTCAGCTCAGCGTCGGAGGGGGCGGTCCAATGCTTACTTATCTGCCATTAGCGTCCCGATAACTCAGGCCCCGGGGACCCGCTCCGCCACGCGGTCGCCAATCTTGCTCAACCGGTGGAAACTCCCAGCAAAATACTCCATCATTGGTATTCGTGGTGGCCAACAGTAGCGCAGGTACACCGCTCACCTGTGTCGCTGCTCGCCTGAGATATGGCACCACCAAACATTACTTATCCTGAAGGCGGCCACCTCGCGCAGGTGACCCGGCCTCCCGCCTCACAAAATCAACAAGGGCTGCCCACCTACCGGTAATCATTCCTAAACTGATTTGGTATTCTGGAGGCGATAGCGTGGGCGCAGGGGGTCCCGGCGGAGCCCTGTGGAGCCCCCCAGGAGCCCTGCTGGAGCAGCGCGCCCCTGGGGAGGCCCGCAGGACGCCCGCCGCCCGCAACCCTCATTATGGCCATCACCCCGCTAAGTGGCGCTCCCCGCTGCCGCAGCCTTGTGGCGGCGGTTGACGTGGACACACCCTCACACCCTCACAAATATCACCATCAGCGCCACCACTGCCCGCCTGTCACCCCGCCTCCGTCCATCACGCCAGCGGTCACCTCCCTTTGTACCTATCCCGGCCGTACATCATACGTGCAATGGTGCCACGACGGCGGGGCTCGGGGTGCCAGCCGCCCGGTGCCCATACCCACACCTCGGGTAATCCTAAGCTGCTCTCTCCCATCCAGAGACACCGAGGACAAAAAAGGTCAGCGTGATAAAGTAGTCATGTAATGGGAGTGTGTCATCGTTTGGTGCGTCGCCGCCACACCGCCTCACCGCCTCACCGCCACACTTGCAGACACGATGGACGCGAGAGACGCCTCGTGTCACTCCCACACAATTAGTTTCTGGCGGCAGGAGCAACGGCAGCCGCCATCCACGCTCCTTACACGGCACGCCGACCACTAACTTCTGGGGCGGCGGGACACTGCCCATGCATTTTTAAAAATTAATTTCTTAGATTCCTTCTCGGTGCTCTCCCAGCTCCCCGCCGGCCAGGGGACATCAAAATTCTACTTCGTGAGGGAACCACACCGTGTCGCAATTTTCCTGGTGGGAGCTGAGGGAGTTGGGTGCTCTTGGCCACGCCGCAGCAATGCTCCTTTATGTTCCACGGCCTGCCACACTCCGCGAGGCCCATCTCCCTAACAACCCAAAACATTTTTCATTAACTAGCAAAAAAAAAAAAAAAAAAAAAAAAAATTCTGTCCGTCTCTGAACCCAACAA
>NC_059275.1:18662232-18664732 GCF_017591435.1 Portunus trituberculatus
GCGTGGCGTCTCGGAGTCCCTCGCAGCTCATTACTGCCGCCCCGCCTCCGGGAGGGTGAGCGAGGCTGTTAAAAAGCCCAAAAAGATAATTCTCTGGGGGGCTGTTTGCCTCGCATCACACACACACACACACACACACACACACACACACACACACACGTCTCCCCCTACAGGAGGCTGGACCTGTTGCCCTCAGTGGCAGTAATGTGCCAGCCCTGCTTAAACCTGCTCTATTTAGGTCATGTCAATATCAGCCACGCTCACAGCTCACCCTTCATCCCGCCGCTCCTCGGGCATTCCTCACCCCCCGACCGACAGGGAACTTGGCCTACACCCCTTCCCCTTCTCCCCCTTCCTCTCGTCCTCCTCCCCTTCTTGCAGCTCACTCTTCCCGCCGCCCTGGGGTCCTCACCTCAAAAAGCGGGATGCAGGGTTTATTTGGCGCAGATAAATGATAAGGCGAGCGCGGCCCGAGGCGACGGTGATACCACGGGTTATTTGGTGGCGAGGAATGGTACGGCCCCAGAGAGGCTGTCCGCCGCCTCGCTCACATCTCAGATTTGCTCTGCCGACGGCGGTGATGGCGGTAGTTTGGAGCGAAAGTTTGGATGGGCGGCGGGCGGCGCACGGGTGTTGGAAGGGAGGGCTCCATGCCTCCTGTAAATTTTGTTGAAAGGTGCACAGATGCGAGAGTGAAGCGGAGGAATCAGACGGAGAGTAAACATGAAAGTTTCTGGCATTATGCGGCTCCTTAAACCTGCCTGCCTGTCCCTTACTTCTTCACTCACTTATGTCCGGCGCCCCGCCCCGCCCCGCCCCGCCCCGCTTCGCCCCGCCCCACCCCGCCGTAGCCCAGCCTCGTCCAGGCGGCCACATAAACACGGCAGCGAGCGCTGCCCGGACCACCGTCACCCCCGCACTCGTAAAGAAGCATCCACGTGGCGGCAATATTAATAACACGTCCCGACCAGCGGCAGCAGCAGCAGCGGCAGTAGTAGCGGCGGCGGCGGCGGGAGCGGCGGACGGACTAACGCAGCAGCGGCAGCAGCAACAATCAGAGTCGGTGGCCGCCTCATCAGCAGCCGACTGTGATCCGACTCACCCCTTCAACACATCAAACGTGGCGCGCCTTTGCTGCGGTCCAGATCCCCCAGTTTGTTTAGTTTAAGCCCCATTTAATAATATTTAATCCCATTTCATACCGACTCTAATCCCCTCAACTGATCATTAAAGGGGTCGGTGCGCGGGCGATGCGCTTTTATCTCGGGTCCCAGATGGCGGGCGAGGCGTTGGCGGCGCGGCGAGGGGAGGGGCGGCGCCGCGGCCAGGGATACAGGGATACGCCGCTCGCCGCCCTCCGTGGCCGCCGCTCACGCCGCCGCCTCTCTTAGTTTGATTCATTTTTTTCTCTACAGACACTGAGTGTCGTTTGTGTCTCCGTGTTTTACTGAGACCAATAAACTGCACCACTGCTTTCCCAGAGTTCGCTGCCGCCGCCGCCGCCACCCTGAGCCGCCGTGGGTCCGCCTTGTTCCCGCTCCTGGAAGCTGCAGGGGACAAAGACGCAGCGCCCGGCGGCCTCTGTAGGGAGGTGCTCAGCGCTTCCTTGAGGGCAGGGGCGTGGAAATGGTCACAAAGGAGCCTCGGTAGCCAGAAGTCAGGAGTAAATTAGTTTAAGTGCGTTGGAAACCAAAGTTAATCAAATTCTTCCCTCGTCCCCTCGTATTTCCCCGCCCGGGATGACTTGACCCGATTTTTAGTCGTGGCGAGCTGATGTATTTACCCGGCGGGGCCTCCCTCGCCGCCCTATATTACTTGGCCCATCTCACAGTATTTTCCAGTTACCTACAAGCAGTGTCAAATGCGAGAAGGAACCCACTTAACCTGAATGAAGTTATGGCTCCCGGGGCCCGCAGCGGAAGCCACCAGATTTAAATATGCTAATACCTTTTTGCTTTATTAATATTAAATCCTTCAACTGTATTAAGAACCACCACAGCATAAACCGATAACCATTTCGTCACTTTAAATAAATTTGCATAGCGAGGGACTCTAATTCCCAGCCACAGCTCCTGAACCGTCCCTGCCACCCATTACATTAAGGTGCCTGCCTCTCCCCTCCTCCCTCCTCCCACCCCATGCCCCACCCTCTCTCTCTCTCTCTCTCTCTCTCTCTCTCTCTCTCTCTCTCTCTCTCTCTCTCTCTCTCTCTCTCTCTCTCCATTCCTGTCTCCCTCTCTGGCACCCTTTCTCTTTCTCTCTCCCTTGCTCCCTCCTTCATCCTTCCTACTTACTCTCTCCATCTTTACACCCTCACCCCCACTCTTTCTCTCTTTCTCTCTCTCACACACACACACACACACTCTCTCTCTCTCTTTTTCTCTCTACCACCCTATCCCTCTCTCTTTCTTTTTTTCCCTTCCTTTTTTTTCTTTCTTTCTTTACTATATTCAAACTTCCCTTTGTATTCTATTTACTTAAATTTACCTTGCAAATAAAT
>NC_059275.1:18667232-18679732 GCF_017591435.1 Portunus trituberculatus
TTTCCCTTTTCACTCCCAGTTTGCTGTTGCTTCCCCTCTACTCTTTTATTTTTCTCTCTCTCATCTTTCCTCCCATATATCTCTTCGTCTCTCCTGTCTCTCCTGCTGCTTCTCCTCTCCCTTCTTCCCGTAGAGAGAGAGAGAGAGAGGGAGAGTTTTAGAATTCTATACTACCTTATATTTATTCCACTTTTTAAATTACATAGCAAGGATCTTCACTTCCTCTTTTAAATGAGGAAGAGGAGGAGGAAGAGGAGAAGGAGGAGGAAGAGGAGGAGGAGGAGAAGGAGGAGGAGGAGGAAGAGGAGGAGGGAAATTGGGAGAGAAAATATGAGGAATCTGACGTTGGAAAAGTTTTTAGGTCACACTGTTGTTGTTGTTGTTGTTGTTGTTGTTTATGGTGTCATCTGTAGCCATTGCGTTTAAATTTCACTTCCCATCAGCAAAATAGCAACGAAAATAAATAAACAAATAAATAAATAAATAAATAAAAAAAAAACAGTATCTCTTGAATGATCCTTCACTTCCCTTCACCAAAAATGGCATAGAAAATAAATAAATAAATAAATAAATAAATAAATAAGTAAATAGAAAAAAAATACTACCTCTTGAATGATCCTGTCCTCTTGGTCTATCTTATCATTTTATTCTATCTCTTCTTATTTATCATCTTATTCCTTCTTATTCCCTCCTTTTACTATCAACATATCCCTCCTTTGTCACCTTTCGCATTCATCTTACTATCCCTCCACCTCTCTCTCTCTCTCTCTCTCTCTCTCTCTCTCTCTCTCTCTCCGATACAGTCTTCTTGAGCATCCATTTCCCATCACATTTTCCGGTTTTCACTCCCATAACGCTATTCCATCGACGAGAGAGAGAGAGAGAGAGAGAGAGAGAGAGAGAGAGAGAGAGAGAGAGAGAGAGAGAGAGAGAGAGAGAGAGAGAGAGAGAACGCTCATTTTTCTCCCCAGAGCCTTACATTCAATTGAGAGGAAGTTTCTTGCGTGCCGGCTTAATGCGGAGATAAGTGGAGTTTTCTAATAAATTCATGAGGAAGGTGCCGAGGATCATTAGGAGGAGGAGGAGGAGGAGGAGGAGGAGGAGGAGGAGGAGGAGGAGGAGGAGGAGGAGGAGGAGGAAGGATATAGGGAAAGACTTCTAGTAGGAAAGGAAGATGGGGAATTAAAGTACAAAGGATGAGGTGTACTGTATGTAGAGGAGCAGATGGCGGAGGTGGAGGAGGAGGAGGAGGAGGAGGAGGAGGAGGAGGAGGAGGAGGAGGAGGAGGAGGAGGAAAAGGTGGAGGTGGAAGTGGAGGAGGTGGAAGAGGAGGTGGAGGTGGAGGTGGAGGTGGAGGAGGAGGAGGAGGAGGTGAAGAAGAAGAAGAAGAAGAAGAAGAAGAAGAAGAAGAAGAAGAAGAAGAAGAAGAAGAAGCGCAATTAACAAATGGATGCACTTTTATATAAATTATGAAACAGAAACGGAGGAAAAAAAAAACATAAAAAGAAAGAAAAGAAAAGGAAGAACAGAAGGAAGGAAGAAAGGAAGGAAGGAAGGAATTAAAAAGGATAAGAATAAGGATTAAAACAGATAAAAGGAAGGAAAAGGATACCAATAAGGACAAGGATAAGACTGAGAATAGGCAAAGAAGAAGACTCCTACTCTCCCAGTCCTCAGCTTCCTTGGGTTCTCTCTCTCTCTCAGGCCGTGGAATCCCCTCACCAGTGGAGTCTAATGCATAACATTAGTCAGGGAGGCGGGCTGGTGTTATAGGCTTTTAGCACAATGAAGATCTACCTCCCTTCAGCTCCCTCTCCTGTACGCTTTCTTCCCTCTGCACCTCTCCGCCTCCTTACCCTCATGTCTGTGGCTTCTTCTGCTGTGTGTTGGTGCGTGTTGCTGTATGTTTGTTTGTGAGGCGTATTGGTTATGTGTAGTAGTGGTTGTGGTAGTGGTGGTGGTGGTGGTGGTGGTGTTGGTGGTAGTGGTGGTAGTAGTTGTAGGAAGAGGAGGAGGAGGAATAGTAGTAGTAGTAGTAGTAGTAGTAGTGATATTATTATTATTATTATTATTATTATTAGTAGTAGTAGTAGTAGTAGTATTAGTAGTAGTAGTAGTAGAATTAGTAATAGTCTCACTGCATCTTGCTATATAAACTCGATAAACTCGTAACTTCCTCTGTCTAACTACAACTATATTTCCTAGAATTTTTTTTTTTTCCATTTTTTTCATTTTCTCTCCTTTTTCCATTTTCTGTTACACATCCCGCCTAAAACACCGATCCAAGACTCTATCATTACTGTTTATCTCACCCATTCATTATTGCCATGTTTAAGAAGATCCAAACACATGAAAAACTCCACTTGATTCTCTTGCTTCCTATAAACTTTCATCTCTCACTCTTCACCTTCAGTTAACTCTTAATTTCTTCTTTCCTTCTCCTCTCCTCCCGTTGTTATTCCTCTCTATCTCCCTCTTCGTCACTTTCCAAAACTCTGCCTCTCGAAAAATGGATTAACGAAGAGGAAACAGAGAGAAGAGCAAAGGAAAAGTGTAAGATAGGAGAAAGAGAGAAAGGGAATGAAAAAAAAGAGAGAGAGAGAGAGAGAGAGAGAGAGAGAGAGAGAGAGAGAGAGAGAGAGAGAGAGAGAGAGAGAGAGAGAGAGAGAGAGAGAGAGAGAGAGAGAGAGAGAGAGAGAGAGAGAGAGAGAGAGAAGGTTAAGTACTGATGACGTAACAGACGAGATGGAAAAAAGGACTGAAATAAAGAAATTGATAAAAAGAGGAATAAGAAGAAATATAAAAAGAACAAGAAGAAGAGGATGGAGAGGAGGAGGAGGAGGAGGAGGAGGAAGAGGAAGAACAAGAAGGGCGAGAGCAAGAACAAGGACATAAGGAGAGAGAATGAAAAGAAAATAACAAGAAACGCAATAGAAACAGAAGAACAGGAGGAGAATTAAAGAGCATGGCCACCCAGCCACCAGTTTCAATTAACAAACTTTCTGAGAACATTCCTTCCTCTTAAAAGGGAAAAAAGGACGAGGGGGAAAGAGAGCGAGAAGAAACAGACAGCAGATGGAAGGAAAGAGAAGGAAAAACACACACACACACACAAAGGTTATATCAGACATCGGGGAAACAAGACAAAGACACAAACAAAAATAGGAACAAGCCCCTGTGTGTGTGTGTGTGTGTGTGTGTGTGTGTGTGTGTGTGTGTGTGTGTGTGTGTGTGTGTGTGTGTCCACACACACACACACACACACACACACACACACACACACACACACACACACACACACACACACACACACACACACACCTGGCCGCCACACCTCGCCTTCGAAGCTCCACCGAGTTTATCAGCAGCAAAAATAGCTGAAATAGTGCCAGGTGAGCATAATATAGGTCCGCTAAAATTCGTGGGGTAAAACTCCCCAAAGTTAAGACGGGCGGTGCACAATTCACGCCGCTTTATCCCGGCACAATGAAAATTCCCCAAAGTTGAATCCAATTACTTTGTTTTATTGCACGTCCGGCGAGGGGCTCTGGGGGAAGTTTTAAAACTTTTCCCCCTTCCCCTCACATTTCTTCAGAGTTAAGAACTAAAGACAATCAATTTAAAGTTGGTTAACAAACAGCAAGTGTTGCCTCGCGCGCGTGTTACAGCTGTTGGCTGCTTCTGCGGCTCCCCACGGACCACCGCCTCCTCCTGCCGCAGGCCCTTGGGCGGCCAGGCAGCGATGGCACCGCCACGAGCCACGTGAGGGACGCGGAGAGACGCCAGGGAGCAACGCGACGCAGCCATCACGTCACAAAGAGTCCATCACAGGCAAGAACACCTTGAGGAGCGACTCCTTTGTCTCCCTCAAACACCGCGGTGTGCACGAGGCTGGCGTGCACGTAATTCAGCTGTATCAGCGTGTCTCGGGGCGCGGGGCGGCACTGCTCATCCTTTCCTCCTTGCACCTTGACGGGCCTCGCTCTTTGGCTTCTCTATCGCCCGGAAGTTCCCGCCACTTGACCAAGGATCACCTCGGGAGATTGGCAATGACTTCGCTCACCCATCACGGAGTTCGTAAGTTCGCCTCAAACCATCAGGAGCCTCATAAAAGCTGCCTTCCAGGGAGAGCCGAGGCGAGGCAAGGGCGCGAGGGAGTCTAGGCAGTCGGCAGTCGATCCCTCTCACGCTTCACGGGTAATTGCTTAATTCCTTGGCGCTGAAGCTTCGTCATTAACATAAGTTTTAATTTGGCTAAGAGCTGAAGACCCGAAGAATGGCGTCTGAGGGTCGTGATGGTCGGGGAACGGGAGGAGGGTACGATGAGGAAGAGGAGGAGGAGGAGGAGGAGGAGAAGGAGCTTGTGTTGTTGTTATTGTTGGTGATGGCACGGCGGCGTGTCAGCAGCGTGGCATGGCACCAGTGAGGGGAGTGGGACGTGCAGCGCCTTGTTGTGTTGTGTTACGTTGAGTTACGGTGTGTTGTGCTGTCTTGTCCGGTACGTCACGCGTTGTTACGACCTTAATTGACTTGGATGGTGTTGTTCTGCATTATTTGTGTTGCGACAAGACGACGGAAACAACAACAACGGAAAACTTCGATGATTTGCGGCCAAACGAAAAGAAAGATAAGCAAGAAAACAAAATTAAACTGTAATAATAAAATAAACAACACACTATGCGTAGTCAGAGAGAGAGAGAGAGAGAGAGAGAGAGAGAGAGAGAGAGAGAGAGAGAGAGAGAGAGAGAGAGAGAGAGAGAGAGAGAGAGAGAGAGAGAGAGAGAGAGAGAGAGAGAGAGAGAGAGAGAGAGAGAGAAAGAGAGAGAGAAAGGGAGGGGAGGGGAGGGGAGGGTGCCGTGCCATTAGCGTCGTCTCTTAGCCGAGGGGAAGGAAAGTTTCTGGGTCATTAGTTCCAGGACTCGGCACGCTCCATCGCACACTCGGCGCCCTTTCCTGGCCCCTGACCGCCGCTAGCCCCGCCTTGCCTCCAGCTCGCCTCCTTCCAGCCCTAGGTCACATTTGCAACTCCCAGGTCACAATCTAAGGCTCTTAGGTCACACTCCGAGGGTCCCAGGTCACGGTTCTAACATCTCAGGTCATTCCAGGTCCCTCTTCCGGTTTCCAGGTTGCATGATGGCCGCGTTCCAGCACTGCGGTTTGTGGGTTTGTTATTATTATTTTCCTTGTAGTTTATGGTTTGCAGGGTAATTGAAAGAGAGTATTGGGGTGTTGTTAGATGCAAGGAATGTTGATACGTAAGTTAGTTGACTTTGTAGTTCAGTTTACGAGTGTCTACATGTTGATTCTGTGGCTGATTTTGTGTCTTCTGGCGTCACGTTCAAAGGAAGTGTAAAGAATGAACTCAGCAAGGAATAACGAGGCTAAGGTTTGCATGCAGCAACGCCCAGTTTAGCGTCACACACTAACATGCAACCACCACCACCACCACCACTACCAGCACCACCACGACCACCACCACTAGGCAGCTATTTCACACTTTTCGTCTCTGTGCAGTCAAGTCCCACGTTCCAGTCACCCTCCCAGCATACCCTCACGCTGCCGCCACGCACGGTGCCCGCCTCCACTCACGCTACTATGCCAAATATGCACACACAAATACTATATTGAAACTCGGCCCTTTCTCTCTCTCTCTCGCGCGCGCCTACCCCCGGAAAATGTGTGTATAAAAAAGAAAGAGAGGATCCTGGAATGCTGCCACCAGTATTCAAAGCCTGGATCGCCGTCGGTCGGAAAACCCTCTCTACTTGTCAATTTGTTCACTTTGGGGACGAGGAACACCAGACACGAGTACCTGCGACCTCCTGTCTGTCTGTTATTGTGTGTGTTTGGGTCGCGCTGGGAGGCTTAAGCTTGCTCCCTTCTGTCTCTAGCGCGTGTGTGTGTGCGTGTGTGTTTTTTTTACTTCTATGTACCAATTATTATTTTTCTTCAAGGTTCGGGTATGTTTGGTTAAGAAAGTTGTTTTGTTTTTGTTCAATTATTCATTATTGTTATATTTTTTGTGGTGGGTGGAGTTTCTGGTGCTATTTTTGTTGTGATACTTCATTGTTATCATTGTTATTATTATTATTATTATTATTATTATTATTATTATTATTATTATTATTATTATTATTATTATTACGAAAGGGGGAAGAACTGGACTGATGAAACTCGGAAAGACATCATTCATCTGCTTTCTTACTTTAATCTCTCTCTCTCTCTCTCTCTCTCTCTCTCTCTCTCTCTCTCTCTCTCTCTGTCTGTCTGTCTCGCCCTGTCTCTTTCCTCACATCCGTCTCAGTACCTCTCCAGATAAATCCTTCCAGTTCATTTCCTCCCGGGCGCGTCTCATCGTCAGAGGTGTGGTTGGCTCGCCCTGCTCCACATCTTCCCTGTGTGAGCGCGGCCGGCGAGGGGGAGGGACACGACGAGCCGCTGCCTACCCTCAAATTACCTTCGTTCATCATTCCTCGCCTTTATTCCTGCCGCTCCCCGGAACAACAACACCGCGGTGGCCAATATTGCTCGGCGGGCTTTTTCCCTGAAGTGCCGCGGCGCCACCAACACAACGCAGGCTTTGGAGAGGGAGAGAAGGAGAGAGAGAGAGAGAGAGAGAGAGAGAGAGAGAGAGAGAGAGAGAGAGAGAGAGAGAGAGAGAGAGAGAGGAGGAGGTTCCGAAGCAAATTAAAGTGAGGAGACGCGGAAAGTGATACGCTGGCTGGACGGGGAGGAGGAGGA
Source organism: Portunus trituberculatus (assembly GCF_017591435.1). NCBI lineage: Eukaryota > Metazoa > Arthropoda > Malacostraca > Decapoda > Portunidae > Portunus > Portunus trituberculatus. The sequence continues at coordinate 18,673,974 of NC_059275.1, forward strand.
GGAGGAGGAGGAGGAGGAGGAGAAAGAGGAGGAGGAGTATGCACTTAAATAATAGTACAGAAGGTCCTCAAAGGGAAGGCAGGCAAAGGATGCCGTGAGAGTAATGATTTAAGTGGTCAGGTCGCAGCGGCCTTAAGTAGGCAATGGCAGGCGGAGGGAGATGCACTTCCCTCGCAGTACAGGAGGCGCTCACAGGGACGGCAAAGGACGCACTGAAATTAATGATGTAAGTGCTTTAAGTGGGATGCGATGCTCTCCAGTAGGGAATGCCGAGTCTTTTGTATCAAGGAGACAGGTGGTGCACGTTTGCCATCGCCGCGGGAGCAGGCCGGCGCGGGGCTCTCCTCCATCACGCCGCCTTTCTCCGCCCGTCGCCAAGGAACCAACACAAAGGCGCACGGATCCCTCGGGCGACCATTGATGCCAAAGTGTTACAGCGTAATCTTCGCTCGACCAGAAATCATCAATAGCAATTAGTTCTGATCTGCTGGGTGACCATCAATGGCGACCCCGGCGCCTCCGCCCGCTGGAGACACGACCTTCCCAAAATATTACGTCCTGATAATCGATAGGAAGGGCACGGGGAGATGAGCGATGGCAGCGAGGAGGGCGGCGAAGCTCTCCGGGCCGCGACAGGCACTAAAAGCCCAACAATGCCAACGTAATAACAAAAGCACACGGCACCGCGGACAACATTATCTCCGAGGAGCTTTTGTTTGTCGGCCTCGAGTGCCCGCTGCTGGAAGTGGCCCACACCAAACACTTCACCCGGATTAAGCTCCTCGTCAGGACGCTCAAGCACATAACAACTCTTTCATTACAGCTTCCTGGAGCAGCTTTTTTCCCTTTCCTCCACCCTTTATCCCTACCTCCCTCCATTCCTCCCTCCCTCCATCCATTCCTCCATCACCGTAACTCCCACAATCGGTCTAACGCACAATGATACGTCCACGGCGGAAGATTGCCAACCAAATCTTCCACGCGGCTTTTTTCTCGCTCCTGTGTCCGGCGGGGGGATCCTGGTCGTCCCCGCCTCGGTCCGGCCCGATGAGGCGTCCTGCGAGTCCCTCTTTGTCCGCCAGATCGACGAGGGACACGTGGACTCGCGGAACCGGACGCGGGATGAGGCTCGGCTCTTTCAATTCCAGTGAAGCACGAGGTAAACACCAATATATTATAGAAAAAAGAAAGGCCGCGTCTTGACCTTGAACCCGCGCCAAGGGGAGGGAACAGACAGATAGGCAGACACACACACGCTTTGAAGTACAGCTGAACACTTTGGGATTTTTATTTCTATTGATCTATTTATCTTGGATCTAGTTATGATTTTTGCCTTTCTCTCGTCCATCCATCCCTTCGGCGTGAGTTGCAGCCGTGACGCGCCCTGAGGTTGGAAGAGTGTGGTCTACTCACCAATTGTTGACCTGGAGAATGGTTAGGCCGGTGTCCTGAGCCAACTGTTTCTTCTGGTCCTCGGAGGGGTACGGGTGCTGGGGGGGGAGAGAGGAGGGAGAGGTGAGACACAATCTGGTGAGGGGTGATGATAATGGTGGTGATGTGATGGTGGTGATAAGGATGCCGATGGTGGGGGATGTGGTGATGGTCAGGGTGATAGCACATGTCTCTGTAGTTATGTCATCACAGACAACAAACGCTCACCAATGGAAGTGATTGGTGACTGCTTTAAGTAACTCCTTTTTTAAACAAACAATCTGGATTTAGAGTGAATCCTATGAAAAGAGCTACTAAAAAACAAAAATATCGACTATAAATACTAGCATGATATTAACATTAAAGAATATAAACAATAAACAGAAGTGAATAATGAGAAAGAGAGAGAGAAAAAAAAAGATAATATCAACAGAACACAAATACACGCATACAATATAATGACTAAATACTTACTCTGTTCCTGCCTTATAGAGGAAGCATCAATATAACTGTTTTTTTTTTTCATGCAAGTGTTACATTCACATCTCGCACAAATACCTACATGAATTATTCAACAGCGCACGAAAATAAATGAATGCAAATGTATTAATCTCTGTACACTCATGAAGAAAGGGAAATCTATGTAAGTCAGGAGATCATGCTGGTAGTAATGGAAGCAGCTGTTGTTGTGAAGAAGGTGATGGATGTCAAGGTAGAGGTAGTATAACACCTAGTAGTAGTAGTAGTAGTAGTAGTAGTAGTAGTAGTAGTAGTAGTAGTAGTAGTAGTAGTAGTAGTAGCAGTAGTAGTAGTAGCAGTAGCAGTAGCAGTAGCAGTAACAGTAGTAGTAGTAGTAGTAGTAGTAGTAGTAGTAGTAGTAGTAGTGTAGTAGTGTTATCAGTAGTAGTAGTAGTAGTAGTAGTAGTAGTAGTAGTAGCAGTAGCAGTAGCAGTAGCAGTAGTAGTAGCCTGAACTCCCGCGACCTTCAGTGGCGCGGCGCACATCACACAGGCTCGGCGGGACTGGAGAGCACAAGTATGAACGATAAACGAGCAGAACGACTCCCAAGCAGACCTTCCCTCCCTATTCCTCCTCTTACTCCCAGCAGTAGCCTCCCTTCCTCCCTCCCAGCCCTCCACCCTCCTCCTCTCCCTCTTTCTCTCTCACTCTCCATCGGCTCCCTATGGACTCCCTCCCCTCCCAAGTTTTGTTAAACATTTTGGCTCTTTCACCGACACATATGTCCCCGATGTTCATTTTAAAAAGAGAGTTTTTCAAGCCATACATCCATTGAGTCGCGGGGTCGGAGGGATGATACCGTGTTATGCCGTGTTTAGCTTCGTGCCGGCCTCCGAAACCAGCGCTCAGGGGATACAGTGCAAGGACGATCCCGCGCCCTCACTTCCTCCTTCACCGCCGCCTTCTGCTACTCCTGTGTGTCTCCCGCCCCGCCCTCAGTCTCCGGGAGGTGAGGAGCTGTGTGGTGCGTGGCGAGGCGGAGCAAGGAGAAGGAAAAAGAGGCGTCCGTCCGTCCGATGTTGTCGTGGAAAAGGACAGAATGAAGGGAAACACACACACACACACACACACACACACACACACACACACACACACGCACACATCCTCTCTCCTCCTCCTCCTCCTCCACATCACCGAAATTGTGAGCGTGTGTGCGTGTATGTATGTGTGCGTGTATGTACGCGTGTGTAAGAGTGTGTGCGTGCATGTGCGTACACTCGCGTCCCTCCCCCCAACGCAACAATCAGTGGAGGGCGGCGCTACCTCAGATTATTTCGGACGGGGCGAGAAAGCTGTGTCCCCTGTCGCATCCCCGTCACCTCCCCGCCGCCTGATCGAAGGGAAGCGGCAGTGAGCGTCCTCCTGGCGGTGGCGGCGGCGGCGATGGCGGTGGCGGCGGCGAGGGAGAGGGGACAAAGCATCTCCCAACAACGTATACACTCACACGAACACGGGAACCAGGAAGTTTTCTATTCAGGGTATTAATTTGCATTCTTCTGTACTTCCCCAGCACATCCCAGGCGCCGATAATCTCCCGCACAAAGGGATCACAAACTACATGAAATAAGGATGAGGAAGGTGCGGTGTGGTGCGGTGCTGTGTGCTGCCTGTGGAGGTTGTGTTGTGGTGGTGTGGTGTGGTGGTGTGGTGTGCTGGCTGTGGTGGTGTGGTGTGGTGGGATGCTGTGTGCTGGCTGTGGTGGTGTGGTGGTCTAGTGTGGTGGTGTGGTTGGCCTCCTTCTCTTTGGTGATCACGGGAAGGTGGTGTGGTGGGTTATGATAGCAAGGGGCGAGATGGAAGAGCATGAGTGAGCATGAGTGACTCTCTGCGTGGTCTTGTGGTTACTTGTCTTTGCATATGTGACTGGTGACTTTGTGACTGGTGAGGTGAAACTTGGTGCCTCGGTTGGTGATGGTACTCTAATTGTGGCTTTTGGTGCTGCATTCATCCACACTACTACTACTTCTACTACTGCAATAAGTACGTAAATGATTCACAACTACATACACACACACATACAATACAATCTCTCTCTCTCTCTCTCTCTCTCTCTCTCTCTCTCTCTCTCTCTCACTGTCAAACCAGAGTGTGAAGGAGGAGGAGGAGGAGGAGGAGGAGGAGGAGCCAAAACTGTGTAAATATTTGCGAGACGCCGAACTGATGCAAACGGAATCCATGACATAAATATATATCGTAGTTCCCCCTCACGTATTTGTTTGCCTTCGAATACATTTTCTTTCATCCTTAAGCTTCCCTGGACAGCATTCACAGCAAGGCCGCGCCATGAATACACGAGGAAGAAAATGGGAGGAGAGTTTATACATCACGGGAACTAGAATAGGGGCATAATACAAGCCTCGTCTTCTCAAACACCTCTGTCGCTTCACATCCACTATTTCCAAAGGCTTTATTTCAATTTATACGAGTTTTTTAAGGTGTTTTTACGGTTCTAGAGGCAGAGTGACAAGGTTTCTGTATTACTAACTGGAGAAACACTCTTGAAAACCGCGCTAATCATCTCTATGGCCTTGGAAAACACTCATAATGAGAAAGAGGAGCGATTTTTAAGGTGTTTTAACGGTTCTAGAGGCAGAATGACAAGATTTTTACATTATTAACTGGAGAAATACTGTAGAAAACCCCGCTTATCATCTCTGTGGCCTTGGAAAACAGTCGTGGTGAAAGAGCAAAGCATTTCTGAATACCAACCATAGAAGTACACATACGACTACGACTATTACTATTACTGCTAGTACTACAAGTGGGTTTGATAGCGCAAGTGCAGTGGTAAAATCCGGTCATGTTAACCAAATTAGCCGCACGTGACACATTATGAGGCCATACTGAAGCCGAATCTGCCAATGAAACCGAATCGACCCAACCGAACATTTTGACGAAAGATGAAGAAAAAAGAAAAGAAATATGAATAGAGGAGTATTTAAGTATTTAAGTATGTGTAAAGTGAATAATAAAAGGAGTTGTTTATATATGTATGTGTGTAGTATATCCATGTACATTTCATCAATATAATGACTAAAATACGAAAAGAAAAGAACAAAAGGTTGAAAAGAAGAGGGAAAACGATGAAGTGGGGTTAGCAATGTGTATGTTTATGTATAAATTAAGCAACCAAAGGGGTTATTGTTATATGTATGTGTGTATATTCATGTAGACATTTCTATATCAACATAATGACTAAAATACGATGATAAATGAGTATGAGGATAGAAAAAAAGAGAAATAGAAAAAGAGTATGTTTAAGTATGAGTAAATTGAACAGAAGGTGTTATTTATATATGTATGTGTGATGACATTTCTCTGTTAACATAAAGACTAAAATAAGAAGAGAAATGAGTATGAGATTGGGGAAAAAAAGAAGAATTTTAATAGTGTATATATATGTACAATTTAAACAACAAAAGGAGTTATTTATATATGTATGTATGTGTATATCCACGTAGACATTTCTCTATCAACATAATGACTAAAAATACGATGAAAAATTAGTATGAGGTTGGGGGAAAAAAAATGGGTGAATTTTAAAAGAGGGGTTAGCAATGCAGCTCTCATCAAGTATCATAATGAATCATATTACCGCCATTAACTTTCCCTCCCACTCAAAAACGATAATAAAAGAAAAAAAAAAAACATTAACTCATTTACACTCAATACGCCCTATTCCCCAAATGAGAGAGAGAGAGAGAGAGAGAGAGAGAGAGAGAGAGAGAGAGAGAGAGAGAGAGAGAGAGAGAGAGAGAGAGAGAGAGAGAGAGAGAGAGAGACAGACATCACACATATCACACAAAACA
>NC_059275.1:18682232-18707232 GCF_017591435.1 Portunus trituberculatus
CATTTCCATATGCAGATGAGCCGGGCTGGTGGCGTTATGGGCCCCGGGGAACAACCAGGAGGGGTCACTGCTCCCCCTTCGTCCCCCTCCGTGCCTTCCTTTCTCTCCCTTTCCTCTGGTCCTCTCTCCTCCTCCTTCAGCCTCCTGACGTGGGCTTGCAGGGAAGGTATTAAAGATGCCTCCACGAAATATCTCCAGAGCGTTTCCTTCCCGCTGAGTAAGTGTCCTAAGTCCATTTTATTACGTCAGTTTGAGTTGCTGTCGTTTCGCTCAGAGCTTCTTGATTTTATTTTCTCCTTTTCTATCACTTATTTTTCACTTTCTCTGTCTGTCCTTTTTCTCTCCATTTCTTTTTCGTATTTCTGTGAACCTTGTCGTGTTTTGTTGCTCTGGTGTGTGTGTGTGTGTGTGTGTGTGTGTGTGTGTGTGTGTGTGTGTGTGTGTGTGTGTGTGTGTGTGTGTGTGTGTGTGTGTGTGTGTGTGTGTGTGTGTGTGCGCTTGAGTGCCACGTCTCTTATCTCTCGTAGTGATGTGATGATGATTCTCGAGTAGCCATGAAGATGACGAGGCGCTTTCATCGCTTATGTTCGTCTTAGGAGCGCATATTTCACTCTCTCTCTCTCTCTCTCTCTCTCTCTCTCTCTCTCTCTCTCTCTCTCTCAACTATACATTCATTCCAGTTGCACCTTCTTCCTTATTCATATATTTTCTTACACCACACACACACACACACACACACACACACACACACACACACACACACACACACACAAACAGACACTACCTCTCCTCTTTTCCTACCGCTCTCCACGACCTCTATCCCTCTCGCTCACACACACACACACACACACACACACACACACACACACACACACACACACACACACACTCTCTCTCTCTCTCTCTCTCTCGCTCTTCTCTCTCTGTGCACCGTTCCCTCGCTCCTCCCCGGCCGCCCCTCCTCCTCGCCCCTCTCAGCGTGACAGTGACAATGATTTATCGTCTTCTCAGCGTCCCTCGAGACTCCGCCAGGAATACGCCGCCCTTCCACAAACTGGGAGGCGGGAATTTGGAGCCAGGGAAGAGGGATGGAGTCGGGAATGGGGTCTCCGCTTGGAATAGTGAGGGTAGCGGCTCCTTACTTCCCGAAATGAATTACTTGAAAGCATACCCTTCAAAGCCACTAGAATACTTGCTGATAAGAGGGAGAGGGAGCGAGAGAGAGCGAGAAAGGGAGAGTCAAAGTGAGAGAGAGAGAGAGAGAGAGAGAGAGAGAGAGAGAGAGAGAGAGAGAGAGAGAGAGAGAGAGAGAGAGAGAGAGAGAGAGAGAGAGAGAGAGAGAGAGAGAGAGAGAGAGAGAGAGAGAGAGAGAGAGAGAGAGGGACGTTTTGGAACTATTAGGAATTATGGTCAGCTATGGGTCGGAATGGTAATGGACGGATCAGGAATGGCAGGAATGCTAATATTTGTAGCTGGAACGCGTCGGTGGCAGCCTCCCATCCCGCATACATGGTTCCCCCTTCAACTCAACCCAGTGCCAACACGTCCCTCCTCCTCCTCCTCCTCCTCCTCCTCCTCCTCCTCCTCCTCCTTCTCCTCCTCCCTTATAGATCGACCCCACACCAACTCGTCCCCCTGAAACATGGGCTTCATGCCAACTCGTCCCACTCCAAGACCGAACCCAAGCCGACTCAGTCACACGAGAGGGAATCCCCGCGCCAATTCACACTCCAGTAAGGATCAGATGCACACCAATTCAAGATCGGATCCCGGCCAATTCGTCCCACTGAAAAAAAAGGAGAGAGAAAAGGAAAAAAAATCGGTCTCGCGCCAACTCGTCCCAGTGGCAATTCGTCCTCGTCCCCGTGAAAGAGTGTCTCCACGCCAATTCGTTCCCCTCGATGACAAGCTCCACGCCAACTCATCTACTGGAGGAGGATCGATCTCGTAATAAATCTTCGTCTTTAAAACTCGCCCTTTCACCGAGTCACTCCGCAAACTCTCAGGATCTTGGGGGCAAATCGAGCCAAATAAATGTTTCCGTCCAGATGTCGTGCAAGGAATCCGCCCGTCTGTCCCTCCTTCTGTCCGTGCGTTCGTCTGTCTGTCTACATCCATCTGTGCACCAGCCAGGGGGTCGTGACGGGCGAGTAACGAGGGAGGTGTGACGGGATTAGGACATTCATTGGTGTTTTTTTTTTTTTAATCCCTTCAATGAGTGGAGGCCAATAACGTCCTTGTGCCTCACGCTCTCCACTCCTCATAGACCTGCACTCTCTCCCGCGGCAAAATTAATACGTGTAATCACCCGCCAGCTGAACACGAGCACGCGCCTCACATACTTCCATTGGATTTTACTGACGGAGAGTGAAAAAGTGAGAAGAAAATGTAAGGAGAAGCGTGAGGATCAAGAAAAAAAAACCTCCTTTGATCCTTGACATCTCGCCCCGCCTCCCGCGCCTTCGTCATCGTGTGGTGTTAACATCGTCACAGGGAAACAGGCAGGAGGCCCTTCACACACGCACCTCGCGCCCCGCTGCTGCTGCTGCTGCTGCTGAATTGCAAGGTGGATGTATTTAGCTTCCAATCCCTTTCCTCCCCACGTAAACCCTCGCTATTAACTCAGGAGGTAAATCTATGGACTAAATTATATCTACCTCTAAGACGTTGCTGAGCCCAGGCGTGATGAGAGAGAGAGAGAGAGAGAGAGAGAGAGAGAGAGAGAGAGAGAGAGAGAGAGAGAGAGAGAGAGAGAGAGAGAGAGAGAGAGAGAGAGAGAGAGAACCTTCTGAGCTCGCATCTTTAAAATAAAACGGTGGGGCCTTTCTCACAACTCCTCCTTCTCCTTCTCCTCCTCCTTCTCCTACACCACCACTACCACCACCACCACCACCTCCTCTTCTTCCCCTCGACTCAAGTGGGACTCGTGGTAAGTGCCGCGTGGAGTACGAGTCGGAGTGTTTGCTCGTGCTATTGTCACCCTCGGGCGTTTGTTTTTATACCTCTCGGGTCGTGTAGGCTGTTTAGAGATCCGCTGTCGATTGTGCTAAGGTCCTTCACGCCTCTCTTCTCGATAGCTCCTCCTCTCCCCTCCGCCCACCTCCCCTTTGAGTGGCGCTGCGATAGGAGGCCAGGGGGAAGGGACGCGGGGAGGTGTCGTGTTAGGTGTAAAGGTGTACCCAAGGGTGTATGGGCAATATAAAGGTGCGCTGGGAGAAGTGTAAGGGAGACGCAGGTAAAGTAAGGTTTTGAATAACAGCCTCGGGTTTGAAGATGCGAGGAAGGACGTGCGTGGCCTGTGATGGAGCTGGAGGTGGCTGTGTTTGACGTGTATTTGTACTGGTGTTGTAATTACTGTTATGAGAGAGAGAGAGAGAGAGAGAGAGAGAGAGAGAGAGAGAGAGAGAGAGAGAAGAGGCCAAGCTGCTACAACACCACCGTGAACAAAGCCTGACTCCTTGGCACGGCTTTTATGAATGATGATCGCACCGTTGACAAGCTTTTAGAGGTGACGAGGGCTCCACCACCACCACCACCACCTCCTCCTTCTCCTGGTGAGCTTAGTGGTGTTGGTACGTGGTGGTGATGCGGCGGTGGTCTAATGGTGATGTCTCCCTGTCTGGCGGCCTTGTGGTGGTGACTGAGGGATGCGATGTGGTGGTGGTGGTGGTGGTGGCGGAACAAGACATCAATCATAGTGTCACTTGTCAATCTGCCTCAATAATATCTGACTAATCCTTCTCGTGTCTGTGTCAGGTGTCCAGCTCCCACCGCGCCCCGTCCCTGCCCCGCCCTGTGCCCTGCCTTGCCCTACCCCTGCTCCTGCTCCTCCCCATTGGTGCCATTCTCACACGCCCCTGCCCCCCTGCCACACCCTAACTCTCTTCTCTTCCTCTCCCTGTCCGCCTCTCACCCTGACCTCCCCCAACATCCTGGCTCTTAATTCACTCATACCCATTGGAGTTCATTGTACATCTCATATCCTCTCATCCTCGACACTCCTCTCCCTTCCCTCCCGCCACATCCTCCTGTCCTCTACTCCACTCGTCTCTGCTACCCCGCCACTCCACTTCACTCCACTTCACTCCTCTTCCACACATACCTTCACTTATCCATCCTCTATTGGTACTGTTTTCTGTGTTCCTCTCTCTTTTTCACCACTGTAGCCTTGAAGTCACCAATATATGATCACATTTCACTTTTCTTTTGTATTTTTTTTTACTTCACACATATCTTCGCTGGTCTATCCTCCCTATTTAATCCTGAACAGTGTGTCTTCTGTGTTTCTCTCTCTTCTTCACCCCGGTAATCTTGAAATCACCAGCATATTACCCCATTTCACTTCATTCATGTATTTTCAACTACTAAACACGTCTAAATATTGCCAGAAATAGGCCAAGAATCTGACTCTATCAATAGTTATTAGTCTCTTATCTCTTCAACTGTAAGACTAAGACAAGCAGTAAAGATCACGTAGCATATAAAAAAGTCAGTGCTAAAAAAGAAGAAAAAACGGTAAAAAAAAAAAAACCTATATATAAGACAAGGCGATTAAACAAGTGAAGGATGGCGAGCGATTAAGAGACTGAATAAGTGCAACAACAAGCAATACCGAGAGAGAGAGAGAGAGAGAGAGAGAGAGAGAGAGAGAGAGAGAGAGAACAGGTGGAAGGATGGCACGATACATACAGGTGAGAGAGGGAATGGGGGAGGAAGGGAGATGGGAGAAAGATGGAGAGATGGTGTAGCATGAGAGAGAGAGAGAGAGAGAGAGAGAGAGAGAGAGAGAGAGAGAGAGAGAGAGAGAGAGAGAGAGAGAGAGAGAGAGAGAGAGAGAGAGAGAGAGAGAAAGGAGGGGGAATGAATAGTGGTGGAGGGTGTGGAGGAGGGTGATACCAGGTGGAGGAGGAGGAGGGAGGAGGTGGAGGGACGGAGGGAGGGAGGGAGGCAGCGACTGGTGGAGGGAGAGACAGCGGCTCCCTGGGCGACGTGTCAGGAGGGTGACAGACCAAACAAGCGACACTTCTCTTCCATTAGTGAGCCTGGACCAGCGCCTCCCCCCGACACACAGGCACGCCCCCTCCCGCCCAGGCTGAGGTAAAATAACCCCAACGGCGTCCTGCAGGAGAGCACACAGGCCCCTTGGTGCAGGACGTCCCGGATAGGGCGGCCGGGACTCGGTCGTTGGAAGGTGACAATAAATGGACATCATCGGAGGTGTTTTATTTCCGCCACTGCAATCCATACAGTAGACACGCGTAAACACTGCGCCCCGCCACGCCGATGTTCTGTTCCACCTCCTCCCCCCCCTTTTCCTATATCTCTGTTCCACCACTCGTCCATGCCATGCGCCCTCCTCTCCTCCATTCCACTTGGTGTCGCCCGTGTTCCACCGCCGTCCACCCTCCGCTTTGTCAGTGTTTCATTCTCTGCCACATACCTGTTATCCCCGAGCCATATCTCTGTCCCCATGTCCTCCCCCTGTCCTCCTCCTCCTCCTCCTCCTCCCCTGCAGCACTCACTCCCTACCCGCAGCCCCGCACCCTCCCCGCCTCGTGTGTCTGTGTGCTGCACCGCGCTGTGTACTGTGTGCGCATCAAAACGAGAACACACGAGAACACAGGAGACACTTAACGCAGCAACAACGCAGCACAAACAGTATAACACAGCACCGCTCTCACTGCCAGATTGTAGTGCCACACACACACACACACACACACACACACACACACACACAAGGCGACATCACACGAAAGCCACGCGACTCTTGCACAACACGCCAAGAAGTGTCAACCTGTCACACACTAATATATTTACCCACACGGTGCCAGTGCCAACCAAACATTTAAGTCATGTCCTTTAGTGCCACATGTCCTCCAACCCTTCACTCTGTCCCCCAGCCAGCCAGCCAGTCAACCAGCCAGCCAGTCAACCAGCCAGCCAGCCAGCCAACCAACAAGCTAGTCAGTCAATCAGTCAGCCAGCAAGCCATCCCCTATCTACCCATCTATCCAGCCAGCCATCCAGCCATGCATCCAGACAGCCGTGTTCCGCAAGGTGCAGCACGGAGGCGCAGCTCACCGCACATTACCGCTCCACACACTGACACGCTTCAGTCCATCACCGTCAGCATACAAACTACTTCGGCGAGCAGACTTACTATCGGCGACACCATCACTCCTACATCACCATCGCCGCTATCACTAACACCACCGGACGCCCTCTCCCCCTTCCCCGTCCCCTCCCCGCGGCCGAAGATGACAGGAGTCTTCATCACCACCATCAACATTACCATAATCATCTCGCACTCACCCTTGTCGCCTCTAACAAACGGCGCGAAGTGAGACGCCGCCCGATCCTGGTGTAGCACGCTGATTGCACCACCGCACCACCGTGTTTTGGGTGCACAATGACGGTGCTTGAGCGGTGACGAACACGGTGCTCAGGAGACGGAGCAGCCACGCCCTCCACGCACCGGATATGAGAACACGTCGCTTGTGCCTCGTGTCAATCCTCATTGTTATAATTTCCCAAGGCTTTTCTTTGGGGAGTTTCCGCGACACTGTGACGACTGTGTGCAGGTCATCGCTCTTACGGAGGAGGAGGAGGAGGAGGAAGAGGAGGAGGAATGAAGGAATCTTAAGTTTAAACACCTTCATTACCATGACGTGTTTCCATATTCTCTCTGCTTACTATTTGGTGATTTTATACAGCTTCATCCTCCACAGACCCTTGCTTGTGTCAGTAAAATGGTCTACTCGTACACAAACCTCAAGTTAACAGTGGTGGAGGAAGGAACCTACTTGCAGCCACAATTTCAACCACACAGACACACCACACTTTCAACCACACAGACATACTACAATTTCAACCACACAGACACACCACACGGAAGTCAAGTCAGGTTTTCTTACACAGGCGTTTCTCCAGCTGGCCTCGCCTCGCCTGACTCTCCCAGCTCTCCTCGTGTCTGGTATTGATGTGCGTGATGTTTCGCTCCCAAAAACGCGTGACGCCAACAAGGGATTGAAGCGCCGGTGAGAAAATGTTTTGTTCCGCTGTAATTTAGCTGAAGGCTGCAGTGGCGTTGCTCGTCTTCCTCTCACTATTGCTGTGGCTTCTGTTAAAGGTAATGGTGTTGTGTGGTGGTGGTGTTGCATAAGGATCCTCGGCCGCCAGGTGTATCCCTGAGCCGGCTTCCTCCTCTCACCCTCTCCCGTCCCTGCCATTGGTTGCTGCATTTCTCATCAACCTCGCTCCTTCCCCTCGTCCTGGCCTCACTAACGCGTCCTTCGCATCTCCCCTTTGGCGTCTCGAGCCCCTTGATCTTGTGACGGCGCCTGGTGGTCACGGCATTATTCAGAGGGGCGGCGTCTCGTAGTGTCAGGAAGGAGGGCAGGCGAGTCAGGTTATAAAAGATGCACAACACCCAAGGCCTTTGTCCCTCAGCCTGACGCCTTCATCTTGACTCGCCCGAGGAAAACATTCGGGCTTACATTCCATCCCAGCCTCCACCTTCCCGCCGTCGGCACATCTATATGCCTGAGGGGAAGACGCCGCGTCCCTCGTGACTCATCTTTTTCTCCTCGGTAAACGGGGAGGAAGTGTTCGGTGCGACTCCTCACTTTCAAGGTGGTCGGTCGGTGCCGCGGCCTATGGGGGGATGGGGGAGGGCTGGTGATCATGTCCATTAGCCTTGGGTGAGTTGTTTTAATAATTCAGAGGGCTAGGCCACCCCCTGGGTTCTCTTGGGGGAACGGTGCCGCCCCGGACATCTTGGCAGACGTCGACGCCCCTCCAGGGAACTCCAGCGACCTGCCGCGCCCCGCCGTAGAAGCCACAGCGCTGCGTCCTGTCTCACTGCCTTTGGGACACCCTCAGGCAGCTCTCGCCACGTGCCCCTGGCGCCCCGGCCCTGCAGGGACTGCCCTCCAGGCAGCGCCGCCCACACGCTCCGGGACAAGTTTATGGCTCGCCACTAAACGTTCGAGGTTCAGTGGGAGAGAAATGTGTGAGTAACATTTTTCTCCTTCACGCCAGAGTAAGAATTGGATTCCAGCTAGAACGCGGAGCAGAATAATATAGGAATGTCCTCCTCCTCCTCAGGCCCTGAATCCTGGGAGAGACGCGCGCACACACACACACACACACACACACACACACACACACACACACACACACACACACACACACACACACACTCACTCACACACAGGCGCCGCAGTAAATCATTCGGTTAAATGCAGCGAAGTTTTCATTGGATTTAAAGGACACGAGGAGCAGATGTACACTAGAATGAAGTGAGAGAGAGAGAGAGAGAGAGAGAGAGAGAGAGAGAGAGAGAGAGAGAGAGAGAGAGAGAGAGAGAGAGAGAGAGAGAGAGAGAGAGAGAGAGAGAGAGAGAGAGAGAGAGAGAGAGAGAGAGAGAGAGAGAGAGAGAGAGAGAGCGAGTACTGAGTAAAAACATGAAAGGAGACACTAGCAATGAATCAGGGCAGCGGTGAGAGACTCTAGCCTGAACTGACTGACGGCTTGCAAGTGGATGAGACTGTGGTGAAATAGGCTCCGGGTTCAGGTGGGCGGGGTCAGAGATTGTAGGCGAGGTTCAGGTGGGCTGTGTGTGACCTCACTAAGAAGTCTGATGCATTATTTAAGTGGAGTGAGGGAGGACAAGCCATGAGTGGTCCGGGACTCGCCCTCCCCACTTAATCCCACTTTCCCTTGTTACTCTAGTTTGTTCCTCAGAGCGACGACGAGAATACCGGGGCGCAGGTACCAGGAGGAGGAGGAGGAGGAGGAGGAGGAAAAGTAGATCGAGGACGAAGGGGACTAGTAGGAAGAAAGAGAAAGATACAATGAAAAAAAAAAAAGCAAAACAGGTGGAAAGAATATTGAAGTCAAAGGAAAACAAAGAAAATTGAGAAAAAAGGGAGAGAGAGAGAGAGAGAGAGAGAGAGAGAGAGAGAGAGAGAGAGAGAGAGAGAGAGAGAGAGAGAGAGAGAGAGAGAGAGAGAGAGAGAGAGAAAGCAAAAAGACATCCAAATATCACCTAATAACATGACGAAAAAACTCACATCACATCACCATTACACTACAGAACCTCATGCATTTCTTTACTTCACCCCCACCACCACCACCACCACCACCACCACCACCACCACCACCACCACCACCACCTCATTCCTGCGCCCCTTCAGCTACACTATCACTTCCAAATCAACAGCTGCGGGCGCCTCTACCTTCTGCTTTGTCCTGGAGCCCTCTATAAGGAGTCTGAGGATCGATAGCAGAGCAACTTCGGGATCCGGCGAAGAGAGGGAGGAATCAGATAACATTACTGTGGCGACAATTGCCCATATCCTGCCGAGAGAGAGAGAGAGAGAGAGAGAGAGAGAGAGAGAGAGAGAGAGAGAGAGAGAGAGAGAGAGAGAGAGAGAGAGAGAGAGAGAGAGAGAGAGAGAGAGAGAGAGAGAGAGAGAGAGAGAGAGATATTGGAGGAGTAAAAAGGAGAGAATTTAGAATGGAATATTAGAGGAAATAGAAAAAAAAAAGTGATGATGGGACAAGTGGAGACTGACGAAGAGGAGGAGGAGAAGGAGGAGGAGGAGGAGGAGGAGGAGGAGGAGGAGGAGAAGGAGGAGGAGGAGGAGATTAGAAAGAAGTGAAAGGAGAGCAAAAAAACAAACAAGGTGAAAGGAAAATAAGGAAACAGAGCTGAGGAAGAAGGAAGAGAAGGAGGAGGAGGAGGAGGAGGAGGAAGAGGTGGAGGCGCGAGGGGAGTAGGCCGCCTCACCCCTGCTAACTCAACCACTCTGAACACACGATCTAACTTTCCTCTAATTCCTCCCCAAACAGGTAAACTTTGCTCCTCATTTCCCCTCTGTATTAACTGCCAGCCTCTCTCTGATTTGTTGAGCGCTTCCCCTCCTTTCCTCTTCCCGCCACCTCCCCTCGCCCCTCCCTCCTCTCTCCCTCCCTCCTATATTGTACTAAATGTAATAATTACAAACAGGTTTTCTCATTTCCTTTAATCACGAAGGGCCAAAAGTTATGAACTATTTCCCTTGTGTGTAACTCCTGCTGAGAGGGAAGAGGAGGAGGAGGAGGAGGAGGAGGAGGGAGGAGGAAGGAGGAAGGAGGATGGAGGAAGGAGGAGGAGAAAAATGGAGGATATAGGTGACAACAGGAATATGGAGAGAATAAAGACAATAAAAGGAGGAGAAAGAAGGAGGAAGAAGACGAAGAGGAAACAGAGAAGAAAGACGAAATAAAGAAGAGGAGGAAGAAGAAACAAGACGAAACTTTCAACCAAAACTTAGAAACAGTAAAAAAAATAACAAGAAAGTGAAGAACTAATGGCGAGAGAGAGAGAGAGAGAGAGAGAGAGAGAGAGAGAGAGAGAGAGAGAGAGAGAGAGAGAGAGAGAGAGAGAGAGAGAGAGAGAGAGAGAGAGAGAGAGAGAGAGAGAGAGAGAGAGAGAGAGAGAGAGAGAGAGAGAGATTTGGAAAGACAAGGCGTGGAAATGTAACAAAAAGAGACAAGAAAGAAACACACACACACACACACACACACACACACACACACACACACACACACACACACACACACACACACACACACACACACACACACCAAGAAAACAAGGCAGGAAGCAAATGGATGGTCGGAGGAAGAGGAAAAGGAAAAAGAGAAGGCTGCCTGGCTGGAGGAGGAAAAGAAAAAGAAGAGGAAGAGGAAAAGGAGAACAAAAGGAGAAAGGAGAAAAGGAGAAGGCACCATAGACGATAAGGAAGAGGAAGAGGAAGAAGAGGGTGTCAGGCTGATGAGGAAGATCTTGAGAAATGTAGAGGAGGAGGAGGAGGAGGAGGAGGAGGAGGAGGAGGAGGAGGAAGAGTACGAAGGAAGGACTTGAAAGGAGAGAAGAGATACCAAGAGGGAAAAGGGAAGCCTCCAGAAGGAAGAGGAAGGTGTTAGGAGGAAGGAAGAGGAGGAGGAGGAGGAGGACGCGGAGAGGAAAAGGAAGATCACAGACGGAAGAGGAGGAAGCTGAGAGGAAGAAGAGAGTAGGAGGAGATGAGGGGAAGGCGCGGGAAGGAAGAGAGGAGTCCCATTGGGAAGAATAGGGTGCCAGAGAGTCAGGTAGGTCCATGGTGTCAGGTAGGGAGGGAGTGCCACCTATCTCCCTCCCCCTCTCCCCTCCCCCCTCAGTCCTCTGATGTGGCATAGACTCGGTCTCCCGCGGAAATTGGATTTCAATATGTGAGGGAAACTTCCAAATTTCCCGCCTCTGTCGACCCGCGACCCCCATTGAAATTTTAAAGTTTGGTTTCCTGAAGGGGACGAGAAGACTGTGTCGCCCTCCCCCTCCCCTCTCCTCCCTTCCCCTCCTTGCTCTCTACGTCCTCCTCCTCCTCCTCCTCCTCCTCCTCCTATACCTATTTGCTTGCCTTAGTGTGGGCGGGTGAATGCTTAGGTGGATTGCAGGTAACGTGAGACTTGGGAGACTTTTCCTGTCTCCACACACACACACACACACACACACACACACACACACACACACACACGTATATCGCGAGAGACACTCCACGCCCTCTCTGCTGATCGTATGGAAAATTTACATAGATTTGAATCCGATATGCCTACCGAATGTCTTCAATCCTCAGCCCAAATTTGGAATCTGGAACCCCGTCCCCCTCGCCCTCTCTCCCTCTCTCTCTCTCTCTCTCTCTCTCTCTCTCTCTCTCTCTCTCTCTCTCTCTCTCTCTCTCTCTCTCTGCGGCGTGATGGATGGATTAAGAATTTCACACGAAGAGGGAAAGAAAGAGAAAAGAGACACACAGAACAAAAAATGGGATTGGAGAGATACGAATTGGTGGAAGAGAGAGAGAGAGAGAGAGAGAGAGAGAGAGAGAGAGAGAGAGAGAGAGAGAGAGAGAGAGAGAGAGAGAGAGAGAGAGAGAGAGAGAGAGAGAGAGAGAGAGAGAGGGAGAGAAAGAGAGAGAGGGAGAGGGTGGGAGATTAATAAATACATGAGGAGGAGGAGAAGTGATAAATTTGTGGATAAGAAGAAGGAATGATGAGTGTGAAGGATAACTCCCAGGATGAAACAAGACGGTGACACTTCCCAAGACGATGAACACGCAAAGAAGAGGGAGAGAGAGAGAGGGAGAGGAGGAGGAGAGGGAGAGGAGGAGAGGAGGGAGGGATAAATGCAGTGAGGAGGAGGAGGAGGAGGGAAGGGTGACACGGACAATGAGACACAACAAGATGGATGGTGAAAGGGACATGATAGCAAATTCTTGTCACAATTGCCTCAAGAGCTTCAGCAGTGTAGGACTAACAGGAGTAAACATCTATCTCTGCATCTATCTCTTCTTCTATCTCCACCACCTTCTTTACTCTCTCCTACTCCTTCCACCTCCTTCTCTCCTATACACCTTTATTTTTTCCTATCACCATTCACCATCACCACCACATCACCTCTATATCCAGCACCATCATACTCATTTTTAAGCTACCACCTCACCACTACCACCATCACCACTGCCACCATCACTGCCATCACCACCACCACCACTACCATCACCACTACTACCACAGCTGCCCAGTCATAGTTTAAGTGATGATTTCCGTCCCTTCCTCCTCCTCCTCCTCCTCCTCCTCCTCCTCCTCCTCTTCCTTCTCCAGTTCCTGCCATTCACCTTCTCTTTATTCTTCTTCATATTCTTACGTCATGTCAGACAACAACCTTTCCTTTGCATAATTAGAGAAAAAAATCAAGCACTTCTCTCTCTCTCTCTCTCTCTCTCTCTCTCTCTCTCTCTCTCTCTCTCTCTCTCAGCTGGTTCCGCCCAAAAACAAGAGGGAAAAAGGTGCCGCTCAACTCCTATATTGGAAAGCTATAAAGGCGATCTCAATGACCCACTTCTCGGCGCTGTAACGGGACGGAAATTTAGTGCTAACGAACGGCCTATACAAACATGTCCGCTGCTACCCTTGTCCTCACACCCTCAGCTCTCCGTCGCCCGCCCGCCAGCCCGCCGCACTGGTAGAAAGGTTGTGTGTGCGTGTGGGATGCAAGGGGACGTGGTTACAAATGGTGCATGCTTCTACTATACTACTGCTGCTGCTGCTACTGGTACTGCTGCTGCTGGTGTGCGTTGTGTTTGTTGCAGTGTTCTTCTTCTCCTGTTAGAAATATACTACTACTACTACTACTACTACTACTACTACTACTGCTGCTGCTGCTATTACTACTACTATTACTTTTTTTTTTTTTACGTAAGGCCTTTAGCGCCTGTAGGCACACTTGAAGAGTGTATGGGAAGCGCTGTTCAGCTTCCGCCCATTAGTGGCGCAGGCAATTTTATTTATAGTGGTACCTATACTACTAATACTTCTACTACTACTGTTACTACTACTACTACTACTACTACTACTACTACTACTACTACTACTACTATTACTACTGCTACTATTGCCTGAATATGTATGTTTGTATCTACGTCTCCTTTATTCTACAACAACAACAACAACTACTACTACTACTACTACTACTACTACTACTACTACTACTGATGCTGCTGTTACATATCTAAATTGAAAGATATATGACGATGTTTTACTCGGTGTGTGTGTGTGTGTGTGTGTGTGTGTGTGTGTGTGTGTGTGTGTGTGTGTGTGCGAGCGCGTATCTCACCCTGTCGTCGTGTAGTTTATAGAAACCACCATAAACCTGCGTGATGTAAAAGGATCTTAACTCATCTCTTTCTTTTCTTCTTCCCCGACGCTCCCTGTTTTCCCTCCCGCCTCCTCCGCTACCACCACCTCCTCGCCTCGCCTCGCCTCCTACAGCCACACAGTACCGCCTCCTTGCCTCACCTCCTCCCCCTCGGCGGCTCAGAAGTCTGTAGGGCGGGTGGCAGAAGGCAGGTCCGGCGTGGGGCAAATGTGTCATAATGGGGGAGGTGAGGGATGGTCGGAGTGGAGGGTCGCGTGAGGCCTCCCCGCCACAAGGGCCAACCCCAATTGTTCCTGATCTAGCTATTTGCACGCCACCACACACTCACACACACACACACACACACACACACACACACACACACACACACACACACACACACACACACACACAAGAGTTGTCAGGAAATACAAAACCTTTTCTTGTACGTTGAAAGTATCCACACTTTTCACTGCCTCTCTTTTTCACAGTTTCTTTCCTCGTTGTTCCGCAAAAGACAGGTAGGTGGACTGCAGAGAGAGAGAGAGAGAGAGAGAGAGAGAGAGAGAGAGAGAGAGAGAGAGAGAGAGAGAGAGAGAGAGAGAGAGAGAGTATAGCGTGGGCGTCAGAACATTCAGCTCACACAAAACTCTCCATCAAATCATACCGTAACCCTCCACAACGCACCACTCCCGCCCACCCACGCCCCAGCCCACGCCATCCATCACTCCGCCGCATGACAGCCCCCACCTTGGTCCCCGATGCGGCCACCACCACCCCGCCGCCGCCTCGTGACGCCAAGTGCATGGGCGTGTTGGTGCATGACTCCCGTAACAAGCCACTTCCAAAACATGTGCTTTCCGAGAGAGAGAGAGAGAGAGAGAGAGAGAGAGAGAGAGAGAGAGAGAGAGAGAGAGAGAGAGAGAAACATCCACATCCAAAGAGAGAGACCAACCATCTACACACACACACACACACACACACACTAGGGGTGGCACTGTAGGTGATTGAAGTGTGCCAGAGAGTGCCAAGCGAGAGGTCGAGTGGAGGCTTTCAGGGCCAGGCCAGGTCCCGGGGCGCCCCTAAAGGGAGGTCCCTGACTCACGCCTCTCAAGGGCTCCAGTGTAATAAACAGTAAAAGTTAATGGAAAGGATGACGAACGCTATAAATAAATTGTGTGTTGAGCTGCAAGTGAACATCAAGGCCACGCCACCAGATAGACACACACACACACACACACACACACACACACACACACACACACACACACGAATGACGAGTAAGGCGACGGACAGACTTATAGAGACGGACAGAGGACAAACAAAGAGGTAAGGCGAGAATGAGACACAGAGAGACATGCTAGCAGTCACATACACACCGACGCACGGACAGACTGATGGACGAGGTGGATGAGGCGTAGCACGGAGGGAAAAAGACATGAAGGAGATGAAGTAAATATGTAAGTGGATGACAGGATGAGAGAAAAGACGTTGTAGAGATGAAGAAAAATGAGGAGTGATAAACGGGCTTGAAAAATGCGGTTATAAAGAGGGAATGTGAGATAGGTAGAAGGAAAGTAGGAAAGTATTATATAAGTAGATAGATATAAAAAAAATACTGAATCAAGAGAGGAATGTGAGACGTCAAGCTTTAAATAGACAAAGAAGTGGAATTATAGATAGAACAAATGAATGAATGAATGAAAGAATAAAAACAAAGAATTACAAGAAGAAAGAGAGACATAAGACCACAAACCAGGGGAAAAATCACGATACTGACAAACCTAAGGAAACAAACACCCCATGAACACAGGAGAGTCTGCAAAAGAAGACTAAGCTAACCAAACCTAACCTAATGAAAGCTAACCAAACCTAACCTAACCTAACCCCACCCAACTCAACCCAACCCAACCTAACCTAACCTAAAACAAAAGCCACAAGAAGAAAACGAGACACTAGACCACAAAAGTAAAGAAATCACGTGACTGACAACTCAAAGGACACAAAACACCGGAAAGTCTGGAAAAAAAACACTGGGGAACCTACAGACGGAGGCGCAGACGGCGAAAGAAACAGAGACAGGTTGGTGTACTTACTGTGAGGTGCTGGAAGAGCCAGGCTCGGAGGATGTTGGTGGCCACCTTGGGGAAAATGCCTCTTTTCTTCTGGTTTTTCTTGGAAGCGTCGTCATCTTCCTCTGTGCCTTCCCCTGAACCGATGCTTGCGTTGCTGGCGTCACCTGAGGGATCAAAGAAAATGGGAGTTAGAATTTACGAACATGGATCGAGCAGAAAACGTAAACGGGGTGAATAATTATGCAAAGGATGGGAAATAAAGGGCGAGGAGGCGAACTAAACCGGTAATTAAGCTGTAGGGTTTGATTAAAAAGAATATGGGTGATCAAATGAGTGAAAATATAGAAATTAGGATTTACAAACAGGGACTGAGCAGAAAATGTAGGCAGAGTGAATAATTAAAGTGGAAATGAGGAATAAATGTCGAGGACGCAGAACTAGGCAGGGAATTAAGGCGGAGGGATTGACTGTGGGAGAATGTGATGATAAAACCGAGCAAGGGAATGGAAAATGAAAGGCAAAAATTCGACGAGATGAAAAAGAAGAGGAATTATAAAGAGAAAAGAGAACAATGAAGTAAAGAAGAAAAACTGAAGGAAAGAAAATAACAACTAGGACAAAAAATAGATGGAAAAAAAGGTGAAGAATATATATATATGTATATGTCCACAAGAAAACTACTAAAAGAAATACAACGTCAGCAGGAGATGAAAAAGTGAAGGAGAGAGAAATGAGGTGAATTAAAAAGGGAGATTGGGCATGTAATAAAAACAGAACATGGCGACACGCAAAAAAGCAGCAGCATAGAAATTAGTGGTGATGTTCCTCAATGAAACACATCCTGCTTTTTAAAGGGTGACGATGATAATTCAGTTTTTGTGAGTATTTTCAAATTACACGGTGACAGAAGACAAATGAATGAGAGAGAGAGAGAGAGAGAGAGAGAGAGAGAGAGAGAGAGAGAGAGAGAGAGAGAGAGAGAGAGAGAGAGAGAGAGAGAGAGAGAGATTTACACACTAGTAATCAAATACATATATTAGAATGCAAAGTGTAGTAGTAGTAGTAGTAGTAGTAGTAGTAGTAGTAGTAGTAGTAGCAGCAGTGGTGGTGGTGGTGGTAGTAATATGAGGAGGAAGTGGAGAAGTAAAGATGGACAGGGACAAGAGGATGAGGAGGAGGAGGAGGAGGAGGAGGAGGAGGAGGAGGAGGAGGAAGGGCAAAAATAATGAGAATAATAATAGCAACACACTCGGGGATCGCATGGCGGACACCCAAACAACAAACCCTTTATCCAGCACACCTAGAAACGGTACTTTAGCGGGACAGGTGGTGGTGGCGGCAGGTGGCTCGGTAAGGGCGGGGGACAGGGAAGCAAATGTCACCACCATCACCATTCACCACCATTACCACCACCTGAACGGCCGCGTCACCCACTTGGCCATGTACTGCTGGGATTTAGACAACGAATCAAAACGCAGCAAGGTAAACAGACCCCCCTACACCTCACACGCCTCTCCACGGCAACAAACACCTTCACAGCTCCGCAAAAACGCCTCGTACGCCTTGCAAATGAATGGTCATAACTAAATTTGCATGGTGCGCCGAGCTAATGCAATGATGAGCGGGGAGTGGTGACGCAAAATGACACGTTGCGCACCGCTGACTGATGGCGCCGAAGAGGTAATCGTGGGACGCTTTGTGACTGGCTGACTGGAGGCCGTAACCATTCCTGATTGGTGGGATTTGGTCCACGGCGTAAGCGACAAATGGCCGGCGATTAAGCAAGTGCTCCCTCCACCGTGATTAACTGTATAAACAACACACCTCTTTATTATCATCATAATTCCGAGTTTCAGGGAGTGTGACGGGCCAGCGGCGGGGCACAGCTGTGATTTGGCTGTGGGGCCAGGCTGGGATCGGGTGATGGGAGGGAGGGCCGGGAGGGGAGAGGAATGAAAGGTATGACGAGATAGAGACTGGATGGGAATGATAAACAGAGACACGAGAGCAGGATATGGGAGAGGAAAGGGAGTCAGAATGGAATGATAAGCAGGTAAGGGGAGATGAAGGGTTGGGAAAGGAGAGAAAAGAAAATAGAAGTGAAGGGACTGAGGAAGGATAAATATAGACACAGTAGAAATATAGCGAATAGAAAAGAGTGTAAGGAATAACTAAACAAGAAAAAGAAAGAAAGGAAGGAAGGAATAAGGGAAAAGAATAGGAGGAAGGAAAATGAAGGTGGTATGAAGGATGAGACAGACGGAGGACAATGGAAGGAAGGGACATGAGAAAGGTAAGTGAAGGACAGAAGGAAGGAAGGAAGGAAGGAAGGAAGGAAGGAGAGTGAAGCAAAGGAGAGAAGGAGAGAGAGAGAGGACACTCACGATGCCTCCTTTCTTGATGTGGCGTGAAGACAGATACACACAGTCCTCCTTCCCTCCATCTTGCTCCTCCTCCTCCTCCTCCTCCTCCCGCCCTCCATCACTCATCACGGGTGCCAGAGCTGCGTTGCCTCGTGCCTCCCGACAGCCACATTCTCACTTGCTCCTCCACCTTCCTCACGCTGCACCTACTATTACTACCACTCGTCCTCCTCCTCCTACTCCTACTCCTCCTCCTTTTACAGCCGCCCCCGCAAGGCTGTTCCTCATTTCTTCTGTTAGTGATACTTCCTCCTTCGTTCGTTGGCCTCTCTTGTTGCCTCATCCTATTCTTCTTCTTCTTCCTTTGTTTGTTGTTGTGTATGTTTGGTGTCGTTGTTGTTATTGTTGTTGTTGTTGTTGTTGTTGTTGGTGGTGGTGGTGGTGGTGGTGGTGGTGGTGGTGGTGATGGTATCGTTTTTGTTGTTGTTGTTGCTGGTGGTGGTGGTGGTGGTGGTTTATATTTTAATGGTGTGTTTCTTTCAATTTTTAAGCTTACTTTCACGATATGTTAAATGAAAAGAGAGTTTTTTTCTATTAGTTATTGTTATTATTACTGTTATCATTATTATTATTATTATTATTATTATTATTATTATTATTGTTATTATTATTATTATTATTATCATTATTATTATTAATAAATCAATTATTACGGCATTCACTACAACTCTCTCTCTCTCTCTCTGATTTATCTCCCTCCGTTCCTCCTCCTCCTCCTCCTCCTCATCGTGTTCCTGCTTTGGTCGTCGCTTCTCCTTCCCTCCGCGCCTTTCTCCGCCCCTCCTTTCGTCGGTGTTTTATCTGCCTCCCTCCTTCCGTCCTCACACACCTGCCAGGTAACTCGGCCCTCGTTACGTATTCTAATGTGACACTCGGCTGTCGTCCTCGTCTAAACTGTCTCCCGCCCCTCTCTCTCTCTCTCTCTCTCTCTCTCTTGTTCTCATTCTGTGGTTGGATTTTTGAGGTTTTCGTTTTCTATATGTATGTTTTTTTTATTGTTTTATTTCGTTTTCCCTTTTCGTTTTTTATGTTATTTTTTGTTTTTGTTTTTGTACTTTTTTTTTGTTTTGTAGTGAGCAGCGAGTAGATTTTCCTTTTTTTTTATTTATTTCTTTTTTCTTTTTTTTTTCTTTTCCCTCCCGGTGCATTCAGTTTGCATGTTTGTGTTCCTTTTAATCGTGTTTTATCTCCTTTCATTTTTCATTACCTCGCTTCATTCGTTGTTTTTTTCTCCTCTCTCTCTCTCTCTCTCTCTCTCTCTCTCTCTCTCTCTCCCACTTTCATTTCACAGCATCCCTCCCTCCCTCCCTCTCCCTCCCTCTCCCCCTATCTCTCTCTCTCTCTGCCACCAATAATACCTCCCCTCACTCTTCCTCTCTCCCCTCATCTCTCCCTCCATGCTTCACTCTGCCTTGCACCTTCCCCTCACTTTTTTGCCTCACTTCTATCATTCCCCCCCTTAGTCTCAAGCCCCATTCCTGCTCCCCACCCTCCCCTCTCTTCCTCCTCTTCCTCCTCTTCCTCCTCCTCGTCCCCTCCCTTCCCCTCAACACCAGAAAGGTAATGTGATAGAGTGAGTCAATTAAATTACAAAACGTGAGAGTCGAGGCTCGTATTGTTGGGGATGGAAGTTCTGAAGTCTGAAGTTATCCGAGGTAGTTTTTTTTTTTTTTTTTTTACGTTTTCATTCTCTCTCTCTCTCTCTCTCTCTCTCTCTCTCTCTCTCTCTCTCTGGGTGTAGTTTTGTTTTCATTTTGCGAAATTTTTTGAGCGTTTGTGTTTTTGTTTGAGTTTTTTGGGGGAAGGAGTTAGAATTTTCAGGTCTTGTTTTGTGTGTGTGTGTGTGTGTGTGTGTGTGTGTGTGTGTGTGTGTGTGTGTGTGTGTGTGTGTGTGTGTGTGTGTGTGTGTGTGTGTGTGTGTGTGAGGACTGAAATATCATTCGGAGAGAGAGAGAGAGAGAGAGAGAGAGAGAGAGAGAGAGAGAGAGAGAGAGAGAGAGAGAGAGAGAGAGAGAGAGAGACTAGCAATCCTTTTTCTATCCCTTTTATCCTTTATTTTCATTTATCTTCATCTCCTTCCTTTCCTTAACCAATATTTATCATCTCCTTTCCCTCCTCCTCTCCTTTTCCTCCTCTCCGTAGCTAACACCCTCTAAGACCCTCCTCCTCCTCCTCCTCCTCCTCCTCCACTATACTTTCTCTCCTTCCTCTCCTCCACACACTCGGCCAGGACACTCGTTAATGGTGGTTAATGGTGATCAATGCGCCCAAGGATGATGATGATGGTGTGGGGAGGCGGCCATCTGTCGTGTTCGCCCGCCATCACTATCACCATCACCATCATCAAGGTGGTGGTGTTGTTCCGCCTGCTGCCGCTGCTATCCTGCTACCCTGCTACCCTACTCACACATACACTGGCGAGTATTTATAAATGTTTTGCTCTCTCACTCTCACCGTGACAATTTTCCGGGGCCGCAGAGATGATTAGCGAGGTTTCCAAGAGTGTTTCTCCAGTTAGTAATGTAGAAATTTTGTCATTCTGCTTCTAGAACTATAAAAATACCTTAAAATTCCGTGTCAGTTTAAATAAAGGCTTTTGAAATGGTGAAGAAGCACCGAAAGGTTTGAGAATACGAGCTATACACACACACACACACACACACACACACACACACACACACACACACACACACACACACAAGAGATTAGAACTTGGGTTAGGTTAGTTTCGATTGTCTTTCTATGGAGGTACGTATAAAACTCCACCCCTTTACCTCCTCTCCGCCTCCTCTCCCCATCACCCCTTTACCCCAATTGTCCCCCAAATCAAGGTATCACAGACGGGCGTGGTGATGGATGGCGGAGTGTCATGCGGCAGAGTGGAGTGGCTGGCCCGAGAGCTGCCGTAATAATTGTCATTGGCGATATGGAAAGAGAGTTATTCGAATGGTAATGACGCGTCCGAACCCACGAATCAGAGAGTAAACACCTGAGCGTACCGCCAATCAATCAGCCAGGTGAGTGTGGTATCCTCCTCCTCCTCCTCCTCCTCCTCCTCCTCCTCCTCCTCCTGTGTGTGTGTGTGTGTGTGTGTGTGTGTGTGTGTGTGTGTGTGTGTGTGTGTGTGTGTGTGTGTGTGTGTGTGTGTGTGTGTGTGTGGCAATTACATGATCAGAAAATGATTATACAGTGAGGAAAAAAGGAAGAGATGGATTAGGATAAAGTTAGAGATGGAAAGGGGAAGGAGAAATGAAGGAAAGATGAAAGAAATAAGAGATAAAAGAGTGAATGATAGAGAGAAGAATAATGGACAGTAGATAGGTAAAGAAAGAGAGAATCTGAAAGGAAAACAAACACAGAAGAGGAAAAAGGAGATAAGAAAGAATGGGAAGAGGAGTAGAGAAGTTGAGGAGAAAATGGAAGGCATAAGAGGAATGGGAGAAGGGAGAATTTGAAAGGAAAACAAACACAGAAGAGAAAAAAGGAGGAAAGGAAAAATGGGAAGAGAAGTAGAGAAGAAGGGAAGAGAAGGAGAGAGAGAGAGAGAGAAAGAGAGAAGAGGAATGGGAGAAAGGGATGGGATGGTAATTTACATATCTCCCCCATTAGATATATTTCTTACATCTATTAGGGGCGTCACGGCGTCACCATCACCACCATCACCACCACCACCACCACAGTCATTACATAGGGTGATTCTGGCCTGCCCTTCTTCTCTTTGTTATTTCCATCATTAATTTTTTTTATTCATCTGGTTCTGTGTGTTATTTGTTGCGTTATCTTCTTCCTCTTCTTTACTCTTTTTCCTTCCCTTCTATTGTTCGATTTAAGTATCATTCTTATCTTCTTTTGCTCCTTCTATCCTCTCCCTCTCCTTTACTCCCTTTCCCCCATTCTTATCTACCCTCCTGTTATCTCCCCTTCTCTCTCTCTCTCTCTCTCTCTCTCTCTCTCTCTCTCTCTCTCTCTCTCTCTCTCTCTTGTACTGATAATTCCATGTACTTTCGCTACAAAAAATATTATAATAGCTTCCTTTATAAATACAGTGATGTGTGTGTGTGTGTGTGTGTGTGTGTGTGTGTGTGTGTGTGTGTGTGTTTGACAAGTAGATATAGACTACAGTGAACATACATACATAGGCGCAGGAATATCCTTGTGTGTGTGTGTGTGTGTGTGTGTGTGTGTGTGTGTGTGTGTGTGTGTGTGTGTGTGTGTGTGTGTAGGCGCGGGGATGAGCGGGTACAAATGGTGATGACTTTATGAACAAATGGTGATGACGGGGCGGCCGACGCTGGCATGCATCAGTCTGGGATGGGATGACCCGCCGCTGAAGGAATTAAATGGCAAGACCTTCCCGCCGCGGAATGATGATGATGGATGGAAGAAGAAAACGGTGATAATGAGAGGGAAGAGAGGGAAGCGTGGATGATGATGGCGGCGGTGGCGGTGGCGGTGGCGATGATGGTGGCGATGGTGATGGTGGTGGTAGCCATGTAAACGAAGAAGGGATAAGAATGGAGAAGATTAATAAAAGATAACGATAACAAGGAAATCCATAAAAATAATGAGTGATGATGGTGAAAGAATAAAGCGATAAGATAATACAAAATAAGAAATAAAGCATTAACAAAAAAAAAAAAAAAAAAAATCGTTCAAAATTCAATAAAAGATAACGACAAAGATCAAACGAGGGAAGCGAGTGTGAGTAACGATGAATTAACTTGGTCTATCAGTGATCACAGTCCTCTTCATTCACTTCATTCATTACGGCAGGTGAATAAAGCCCAGTCACCGCCATCATGTATCGTAAAACCTTTCATTTCAGCCTTTTTTTTTTCTTTTTCCTTCCCACTGACCGAGTTTCCGTTTCAAGTGGTCAGACTCTCTCTCCTCCCTCCCTCCCTTCCTCTATTTCTCCTCCCTCTACGTTTTTTTTTTCTTCCCTTTCTCTCTTCCTCGTCTGCGGTTATCCATTCACCTGGTTCTCTTTACCCCTTTCCTTCCCCTCCGTTTATTCTATCTCTCTTCCATGTCCCTTTCTTTGGCAGTGTTTCTCTCCCCTTCTTCCATTTATCTGTTCTTCCTTCTAAGTCCTTGTCCTGCTTCTCTTTCTCCTCTTCCATCTGTCTTTGCGGCTCTTTTATGGCCTCTCTTCACACGCCCTACTTCCTTCCTTCCCTTCCCTTCTTCCCTCTCCTCCTCTTTCTCTCTCTCTTTCTATTCCCTCTACTGACTCATTCTCGTTTTCAATTGTATATTCCGTCCTTCATTTTCTTTACGCTGCCCAATAACCTTTCCCTTTTCACTTCCCTTTTCCTCTCTCTCTCTCCCTCCCTTCCTTCCTTCCTCTCACTTCCCTCCATTCACAAATACACACACCCACTATTTTAATCCTCCTCCCTACCACCCAACTACTCTCCCACTCACTCACTCACCTTACTCCCCCAAACCTCCTCTCTCTTGCCTCCCCCTTCCCCACGCAACTAAACCTCCATTTTGACAGGTGATTGAAGTTGCGCACGATAGAAAATAATCTTTCAATCAATGGCGGATATTAGCCCCAAACTGAGCTGTGATTAGAACAAGTGAATCCCAGTAATTTGCAGTGAGCGCCATTGTGTTAAGGGTTGAGTTGCGGGCATTGTTGTGGTGGCCCTTATGTTCTCCCGCCCCCTTTCTCTTTCCCCCTTTTCTGTTCTGTTCCTCTCTCTCTCTCTCTCTCTCTCTCTCTCTCTCTCTCTCTCTCTCTCTCTCTCTCTCTCTCTCTCTCTCTCCTCTTCTGTGATTTTTTTCTTTCATCTTTCTTTCTTTCTTTCTCATTTTCTTTTTTCCATTTCCGTTTCTCCTTTTCGTTTCTAATCTTGCTTTCTTTCTTATATTCCAATTCATTTTCTTTGTTTCCTCTCTCTTTTCTCTCCTCTTTTCTCCTCTCCTTTCTTTCTCGTCTTATTCCCAGTTTCTCCTACTTGTTTCTCAATCCTTCTCTTCCTTTTTCTTTCAATCTTTCTTCTTTTTCTTTTCTTCCCACTTGCCTCTCGTTTTCTTTTTCCTGTTCCATGTCGTGACTTTCTTCCACTCATTTCTCTTTCTCTTTATCCTGTTTCTCTTTCTTTTATTCCTCGACCTCGTAGCAAGAAAGGGTAATAAGAACGAAAAATAAATAGAAAACTTGTCACGAAATCTCTCTCTCTCTCTCTCTCTCTCTCTCTCTCTCTCTCTCTCTCGTAGAAGCAAGAGAAGTGACAGCAGGAGAGTTAATAGCCATGAAATGAGGCGAGCGTCGGGAAGGAGTGTAAGCGTTCGGTCATCTGTCAGTGGCGTGGAGGTGAGAGGCCGCCGCGTTGCCTGCGTCCTGTACTGCCCGGCCCCTGCACGACAATGGTGGCAGCGGCGTGGATACTCAGTGAACGACAGTACTTATATAATTCATGAAAATATTAACCCCATTCAGTACCATGCCGTGTTTTCATATCAATTCTTCTTGCTATTTGTGGTTTTATACAACTTCAGAATCTTGTATAGGGAGTAAAATAATGAAGACAGTGGACATTAGTCTTCTGACCTCCAATGACTCTTCCTAATGTCAATAAAATGGTCTAATTGTAGACAACTCTCAAGGAAAAATGTATCCCAGTACTAAAGAGGTTAAGAATTAGAGGAGTGTATGAAAACAAGGAGATTTTCTGAGAGCTTCAGTGATGTAAGGATAAAATAGATGAAAAAAAGGACACTTATTCAGGAAAAGAAACAGGTTTTTCAGGCAATACGCGAAAACTTACAAT
>NC_059275.1:18709732-18742232 GCF_017591435.1 Portunus trituberculatus
ACCACCACCACCACCACCATCACCATCATCACCATCATCTCCATCACCATTATGGGTACCACTGCTCCTATCACCACCACCATCACCACCACTTCTAGTCACTCCTACACCACTATTAACACCATCACCACCAGCCATCACCACCAATAATGACACTATACTGAGTCTTAATATTTTCACTAACTTTTTGTCCGTTTAAAATTTATCTCCACCACCACCACCACCACCGCCACCACCACTACCAGCAACACCATTTTTTTTCTTCTTTTTTTAATCTTCAACACCATCGCAAGCCTAATTCCCTCCACCAACACCAGCACCATTTTCCTCCACCACTGCCATCACCCGCCTCTTTTATCTCCATCATCATCATCACCTTCCCTCCTTCTCCTCCTCCTCCTCCTCTCCTCCTCCTTCTCCTCCTCTTGCTTCTGGTGTTGCTCCTCCATCTATACCGTCACCACCACCATGTCTTCTATCTTCATCACCACCACCACCACTACCACCACCACCAGTAACAGCAAAACTATCTCCTCCTTCACCATTACACACATTCTTCAACACCACCACTTTACCTTCTCCTCCTCCTCCTCCTCCTCCTCCTCCTCCTCCATCTTCTCAATCTCCAGTTCTCATCTTCTTATTCTGCCTCCTTTTTTTTTTTTTCCTTACTACTCGTCCTTCTTATTCTTCTTTCTATTTTCCCAATCTTTATTCTACCTCCTTTTCCTTCTCCTCCTCCTCCTCCTCCTTCTCCTCCTCTTATATCTTCCCAATCTCTAGTTATCATCTTCTTATTCTACCGTCTCTTCCTTCATCTTCCTCCTCCTCCTTGTCCTCCTTCTTCTTCTCCTCCTCCTCGTGTTCCTGCTCCACTATCTCCAAGTTGTGCTCCTCCTCCTCCGCCAGCCTGAGGTTATTGACAAGCTGTCTGAAATAGGATTGCCTGAAGATATTGCGTGGGATCGTTGCCCAGACAGCAGCGGTAATAATTAACTTGGGATCGTGGGAACACTTGGTAAACCATTTTGGCAGGAGGGAAGGGAGAGAGAGAGAGAGAGAGAGAGAGAGAGAGAGAGAGAGAGAGAGAGAGAGAGAGAGAGAGAGAGAGAGAGAGAGAGAGAGAGAGAGAGAGAGAGAGAGAGAGAGAGAGAGAGGCCCGTATCTTCTTTTTTTCTTCCCTTTATCGTCTTGTACGTCTCTTCTCTTATCCATTTATCTTCTTGTCTTCACTCTCATCTTCCTCCTTCACATTTTTGTCTTTTGTTCTTCAGTTTTCCAAGGCCACAGAGACACCTAGCCTTATTTTCAAGACAGTTTCTCCTTTTAATTAACCAAAATCGTGCTAATCCATCAACGGAACCATAAAAAGCGCCTTAAAACTTGAGTATCTTGAAATAAAGCCTTTGCAAAGTAGTGATGGTGAGAGAGCGAAGCGATGCAGAGTACAGTCCCGAGAGAGAGAGAGAGAGAGAGAGAGAGAGAGAGAGAGAGAGAGAGAGAGAGAGAGAGAGAGAGAGAGAGAGAGAGAGAGAGAGAGAATGTTGTGTGGATCGTTTAATCTGTACTTCTATTTATCTTCATCACATTTTCTATAGAAGTAATTGTGGATTTCTTGTTATGCCTCTCTCTCTCTCTCTCTCTCTCTCTCTCTCTCTCTCTCTCTGGTAAATGTGATAAAGGAACTCCCGGGACAGAGGTGCACGCGAAAAAGGAACAAGAAAAGGAGCGGTAGAAGTAGCAGTATACGTGTGTTTACCTGTACCGGCTGGGAAGAAGGAGCCAGGTATATACAAGGCAGGTCGTTTATCTTAATTCAGGTGTATATAGCACAGGTAGGAATAGTGGGAATGGTGTGTCTGGGTTTATGTTACTCTGAAACTCGTCATTCATATATTCCAGAAACACAATTTTCTTTTTATTTTCCCAAAGTTTTTATTTTTTTTTCTGTTTTGCACATTTTTTTTTCTTATATATATTTTTTTCTCTTTTTGTTTGATATTTTTCTTGTTTTTTGTATTTGTTCTATGTTATTTTTGATTTTTATTGTTTATTCCAAAGTTTTCTGTCTCTCTCTCTCTCTCTCTCTCTCTCTCTCTCTCTCTCTCTTCATAATCTTTACAGTTTTTCCTAATTTCCTTCCGTCCCCCTTTTCTTTATGTGCATTTTTCCTGTTTACTTAACTTGCGGATCTTCATTCCACCCTCTGTTCCCCTTAGACCTTCCCTCTACCCTCGTCCGCTCTATCTTACCTTCTCCTCCTCCTCCTCCTCCTCCTCTTCTTCCTCTTCTTCCTCCTTCTCTTAAGTGTCCCCTCTATAGCATTTTCCCCTTCCATCTTCTTCTATTGCTCCTCTTCCCATCTTTCCCCTCGTTCAACAAAGTGTCTTCTTGCTAACTTCTTCCCTACTTTGTCTCTCTCTCTCTCTCTCTCTCTCTCTCTCTCTCTCTCTCTCTCTGGTTCGTAACTTTATCCTACTTTGTTTTTCTCTGATTTGATTTTCAGCTTCCTTTAAACTTTTCCTCCTATCCATACCTTCCTTTTCTTCTCTTACTTTTTTATTCCCTCCCTTTCCAGTTCCCGTTTCCTTCTTTCCTCCTCTCTATTCTCCATTCATTTCCTATTACATATCTTACTAATGTTCTCCCTCCCTCTTCCTCCCTCTCTCTTCTTCTCTCTTTCTCTCCCTTTCCTTTCCCTCCCACCATCTCCTGTCTCTGTTCTTCCTCTTACTAGTGTTTCCCTCCCTCTCCCTCCCTCTCCTTTCCTCTCCCTTTCTTTCCCTCCCACCATCTCCTGTCTCCCCTCTCCCTCTGTGTCATGTCCCCACCCCGCCTTCCCACCAGGTCCCCGCGTCCCTCAGGCCCCGAGCCACCGTCTGCCCATAACTATGATTGTCCCCCATCAAATATGCATCAGTCCGGTGTCCGAGAGAGAGGAGGAGGGAGGCGCGGCTGCGTTTGAGGCTTCGAAGGAATTTGACATTTTGTTCTGAGGGGAGGAGGTGCTCGGTGTCCATTATTGATCAGTGAAAATTCCTCTATGTGGGTGTTAGGGGGAGAGGAGGAGGCGGTGTAAAGTGAGGGTAAGGGAGGAGGGGAATGTAAGGTGAGGGGATGAATGGGATAAGGAAGTGATAGGTGAGGTGAGGTAAGGCAAGGCGAGGCGCGTTAAGGTAAGGTGAAGTAAGATTAGGTAAGTTAAGGTAGAGTAAGGTAAGATGAGGAAAGGTAAGATAATGTGGCCTAAGGTAAGGTTTGACAAGATAAGAGACGGTAAGATGAGGTAAGGCAAGGCAAGGTAATATAAGGAAAGGTAAAGTAAGTATGACAAGGTAAAGAAGGAGACGAAAGGTGAGGGGAAGGAGGCAAAGAGGAGATGATAGGAAGGGGAAGGAGGGGAAACACGTAGACCTCATTAATTATTTACATCTTCCCCATTTGTCTGATTATTCCTGGTGGCTTTTTTTTTTCACCTATTTTTTCACGTGTTGGGCCGCGGAGGGTCTTAAAAGTACCTGGCCCTTATTTCTTTCATTTATGGGAAGAGGAAGAAGGGTTGGAGAAATTTATAATGGTAGCAATAACAGTAAATTACTTTCCATTACAATTTACTCATTTCTATCCAATTCTTCTGTTGTTGTTTTTTTACGTCATTTTATCAAAGGTCAGTGTGTGTGTGTGTGTGTGTGTGTGTGTGTGTGTGTGTGTGTGTGTGCGTGTGAGGGGAAGGGAGCGAGGCATGAAGGAAGGAAGCAGCAGAAGGTCGGCCAGCATTCCCCTCACTTCCCCTTTAGCCTGTGTTTCCCTCACTCTTTGTTTTATGTGCTATTTATTTCAATCTTTTCCTCTCCCTCTGATTCTGTTGAAGTAATAAAGTGTGGTACTGACTGCTGCTACTCCTCTTGTGTGTGTGTGTGTGTGTGTGTGTGTGTGTGTGTAATTCTATCTAGCACCAATTTTTCTTGTCTCTCCAAAACGATTCATTTTCCTTCTATAAAAAAAAAAAAAAACGACATAATCCATTTTTTTCCTTTAAGACATATTAGTATTTTTTTTTTTCATATTCATCGTTATTTACTTTTTCTTTATTGGTGGTGGTGGTGGTGGTGGTGGTGGTGGTGGTGGTGGTGGTGGTGGTCAGGCAGGTGAGGCACAAACACACAAGGACCAATACGTTCTTAATATTCACGATGCAAATAAGCTTGAAATCAAATAAACAGCGAACATGATCTCCACTTGGCCGCCGGGTAACAAGATTATCCCTCTCTCTCTCTCTCTCTCTCTCTCTCTCTCTCTCTCTCTTCTCTCCTTTTCTCAGTTGTAAGGACAGAGAGAATCAGAGAGAGAGAGAGAGAGAGAGAGAGAGAGAGAGAGAGAGAGAGAGAGAGAGAGAGAGAGAGAGAGAGAGAGATGGAGAGATGTGTTAAGTGACCTCATTCTATTTCTCTCTCTCTCTCTCTCTCTCTCTCTCTCTCTCATTTGGATATTCTCTTCCACATATTTTCTTAAACCCAACAAGAACATCAACAACAACAAAAACAACAACAAAAAACAACAACAATAACAAGACAAAGAGATTATTTCATTTCAGATCGTCAATTTTTTTCTCCTCCCCTTCTTCCTAATAATTTTTTTTCTGATCTCCTCCTCCTCCTCCTCCTCCTCCTCCTCCTCCTCCTCCTCCTCCTCCTCCTTCTCCTCCTTGCTGTTGTTGTTGGAAGCAGCGAAGCCTAAAAGCAGGAGGCAATTTTGGCACCATTTGCTCACTTATGAATATTGAAGCAAGTAATGTTGTTAGGGAGGGAGAGAGAGAGAGAGAGAGGGAGAGTGAGAGGGAGAGGGAGAGTGAGAGGGAGAGGGAGAGAGAGAGAGAGAGAGAGAGAGAGAGAGAGAGAGAGAGAGAGAGAGAGAGAGAGAGAGAGAGAGAGAGAGAGAGAGAGAGAGAGAGAGAGAGAGAGAGAGAGAGAGAGAGAGAGAGAGAGAGAGAGAGAGAGAGAGAGAGAGAGAGAGAGAGAGAGAGAGAGAGAGAGAGAGAGAGAGAGAGAGAGAGAGAGAGAGAGAGAGAGAGAGAGAGAGAGAGAGAGAGAGAGAGAGAGAGAGAGAGAGAGAGAGAGAGAGAGAGAGAGAGAATAAAGAAAATAAAGCGAGATCTGATTTGTTATTCACTACATAACCTTCATAGAAAGAGAGAGAGAGAGAGAGAGAGAGAGAGAGAGAGAGAGAGAGAGAGAGAGAGAGAGAGAGAGAGAGAGAGAGAGAGAGAGAGAGAGAGAGGTAAAAAGGTTAATTAGAATGTTCACCTTTCAATTTAAGGAGTCATCAGCATGCATCAAATTCATACCACACAAATATACATGAAAAAAATTAATAAATAAATAAATAAATGAATAAACACAATAAATGAAAGTGAAATACTGCATGGCTTCATTACACTCATGAAAAATAAAATGACCTGGTTCATTTCAAACTGTTCAAAATATTCTTTCTTCTTTCATTCCTTCATTTTTATCATATTTTCCTTCATTTTCTTAGTTTTTATCTTTTTATTCCCTCATCCATGTATCTATAATTTCACACGACTCTCTCTCTCTCTCTCTCTCTCTCTCTCTCTCTATATATACGCGGAGGCCTAAGAATGGCGGTGGGGAGAGGGGAGGGTTGGGGAAAGAGGGGAGAGGGATGAGGGGAGAGGGGAAGATGGGGCGAAGGCTCTGGTGATAATTTAATTACAAAGGGGGAAAAATCTCTCTACCCTATTCACTCCCTCTGTTCTCTCTCTCTCTCTCTCTCTCTCTCTCTCTCTCTCTCTCTCTCTCTCTCTCTCTCTCTCTTCCTTTTTCAGTCATTTGTGTTTTAATTTACTTTTGTTCACATTCTTTCTCTTGTTCTTGTTCTTGTTGTTCTTGTTATTCTTGTTCTTCTTTGTCTTTCGTTTCTATTTAAAAGTTATCTTCATTATCTTTGTGAGTGCGGTTTTTATATTAGTTTTCATCTTCTTCCTCTTCTTCTTCTTCCTTCTCCTTCTTCTCCTCCTTTCGCCTCCTTCTTCTCTTCTTCTTCTGTCTTCTCCCTTTCTTTCTGTTCATCTTCTACTTCTCTATATAATTACTTTTATTATCGTCTTTCTTCGTCTCCCCCTTTATCTCCTATATTTAATTTCACTTTCTCTTCCTTTCTCTTTCTTCATCTCTTCTCTCGTTTCGTTCCTTAAGTCCTTCAGTACCGGGACACAATTTACTTAGAGATTTGTTTACGATTAGACCATTTTATTGACATTAGGAATTGTCTATGGAGGTCAGAAAAGTAATGTCCACAGTCCTCACTATTTGAATCCCCCACATGAGTTTCTGAACCTGTATAAAATCACCAAATAGTAAGTAGAATGAATATGGAAACGCGACAAGGTACTGAACGGGTTAACTTTCACCTCTTTTACCTCTTCATTCTTGGTATTCTTTCTATCTTTCAGTTTATTTTACTTATTCATTTTTTCTTTCTCTATACCTTCGCCTTTCTACCTTTCATCTCATTTTCCTTCTTCATATATCTCTCTCTCTCTTTCTCTCTCTCTCTATACCTTTAACTTACCTTTATAAAACCCTTTTCTTTCTTTCCAACGAAGATTAGGAAAGGAATGAAAAGAAGAAAGAAAGCAAAAAGAAAAAGAAAGAGAAAATATGCAAGATTCAAGTAAGAGAAAAATAGGAAATACGAAGAAAAGAGAGAAAAAAATATAACAGAACGAAAAATAAATAGAAAAGTGAAAGAAGAACCAGAGAACAGACTGAATGAAGGAGTGAAGGAAATAAAACACCTTGGCACTCACTAATGACCTTGGCACCTGCTTAAAGGACTTTCATAAATATTGCAATTATTAGACTTATTTTTCCCTCATGGACGACTAATGAGTTTGCTGATTACCTGGGTTTTTTTTTTTTTTTACCTGCTGGCTTCCTGGCTCACAAAACACGCTTCTTTCAAATAGCCTCGAACTGCCTACAACGGAGAGAGAGAGAGAGAGAGAGAGAGAGAGAGAGAGAGAGAGAGAGAGAGAGAGAGAGAGAGAGAGAGAGAGAGAGAGAGAGAGAGAGAAAAGAAAAAAAAGTGTGTCGTGACAATACCCACTATAAGATGGCTCGACCTTTGGCAAGCCTGAGGAACACACCTGCAATTTCTCGCGGCCGGGGGAGACATTTCACGCAGTAAGGCCACGTCTGGAGGCAGCCATCGACCGCCCGTTGCCATGACCCTCTCCAGATACATGTTTACACCCACAATACTCCCTTACGTTATCGACAGGTGAAAGGAAATGCACTGTAGCTCCAAGACTCTAAGGTGTTAAGTCCTGTTTATCTGTCGCGGTTATCGTTGCTAAGAAAATTTTTGGGGTTTAAGGTAAAAATGAGGTATGTTCTGGTTTGGCTTTGTTTGGTTTGGTTAGGTAAGGTATTAAGGTGAGGTGAGGTGAGGTGAGGTGAGGTAAGGTGAAGTACAGCAAGGCATGGAAAGGTAAAGCAAGGTAAATTTGAGCAAAAAAAAAAAAAAAAAGGCAAGGTACGGTAAAGCAAATCTAGATAAATTAAGACTAATTTATACTATAGATTTAGTTACGAATAAAAAAAATAAGATTATAAAAAAAGGATCATACAAAGAAAATTAATAGGGAACAGAAGAGAGAGAGAGAGAGAGAGAGGTGGACAAGAAAAGGGGATGGAAAATGTGACAGGGAGAAAAATAAGACACGTGGTGGAATGAAGGTGTGTAAAGTTGGCAGTGAAGGCAGCGTTTGATGAAAGGGCAAGGCAACCACAGCATGAATAAAATAGCAGATAAGGTGACTCTTCGTAAAATAACTTAAAGGATTAGGGAAGGAAGGAAGGAAGGAAGGAAAGAAGGAAAGAAAAGAAGGAGGGAAGGATGCATGGAAAAGGAGGGGTGACTTTTTAGGGAAACACCTCAGTGTAAGAAAATGTAAAATGAAAAAAAAAAAAAAATGAAAGAGATAAAAGAAAAAAACCGCGGTGATGTAATAAGATGATGAATGAAGGAGAAAAGAGGGAGAAAGCGAAAAAAATGAAGTAAGTGCGTTATGAAAGTAAATGAGGATGCAAAATGAGGGAAAAAATGTTGTGTGAAGATTTTAAAGAGCGAAAGAGAGCAATGAGGTGATGTACGAGAGACTACACGAGATGGTGAAGATTTAAGAGAGAGAGAGAGAGAGAGAGAGAGAGAGAGAGAGAGAGAGAGAGAGAGAGAGAGAGAGAGAGAGAGAGAGAGAGAGAGAGAGAGAGAGAGAGAACGAGTTACTTTATGAAGAGATATAAGGATTCGAAGTAGAAGAAAATAGAGATGAGGGAGTGTGTAAGGGTGTATGAGGGAGTATGTGAGGTCGACAGCAAATTATCCTTCTCGGGAAACAGACGAGGGGAGTGCGGGCGGCGGGTCAAGGCGGCAGCAACCAGACGTCACCGCCCACCATCGATTCCCGGCAAATACTAAAGTGTTTACCTCAGCGGGGCGGCGGCTCACCCGGTCTGGCCCTTGGAGGCGTAATCCAATACATCACACAAACGTCCGGGAATACCTTGTTTGCTGCCCTTTCTGCTAGACGCATCGACCGCCGCCGCCACTACCACCACCGCGGCCTTTCTCCTCGGCACTGCTGCTCAAATGCCCCTCCTGTGTCTTACCGCG
The DNA here is from genome assembly GCF_017591435.1 of Portunus trituberculatus. NCBI lineage: Eukaryota > Metazoa > Arthropoda > Malacostraca > Decapoda > Portunidae > Portunus > Portunus trituberculatus. The sequence continues at coordinate 18,718,430 of NC_059275.1, forward strand.
GCTTCCTTTGACAGGGTTAGGTACAGGTGACTTAGGTGATCAGGGAGGCCGTGGCGGTGCGGCGCGGACTGCTATATCCATCAGTGAGGCCAAACATCCGTGAGAACCCGAGTAATCATCTCAGTGCTCCTTGAAAGAAGTTATTATGAGAGAACGGAGCGTTTAAAAATTCGGACCTAACACACACACACACACACACACACACACACACACACACACACACACACACACACACACACACACACACACACACACACACACACACACACACACACACACACACGCCTCCGCTGCAGCAGTTTCAGCAAATGACGCTTCAAATATTCATGAGCGCCGAGTCGCACCTCCCCGAAGACTTGTATGACACAAGCTCATCTAAAATGTACGGTTCCCTTGCACTTACCCGGACCCTCCCCCATCCCTCCCTCTGCCCCACCCCGCCCCGCCCAGCCCCGCCCCACACGCCCCGAGCCCCGGTGCACTGCGGCGAGTGATTGATGGTGTCATTACCACGGCGTGCGGGGCAAGGAGACTCCCACACACGGACGCACCTGTAAGGACCATGTACTGAACACCCCGCCACAATCACTTGACAGGTGAGGGGAGGCGGGGGACATGGGGCCTTCCTTACACCGGCACCCCTCCCCAACCCTTCCCTCCCCAACACACTCCTTTCCCAGTACTCACCTGTACGAGAAAGCCTTTTTTCGCTTAGTTATCTTTACGTCTTCCTTCCCTCCGCTCCTTCACTCCCTCACCATGCAACTTTTTTTTCTCTCACCAATGCCAGCGTCGTCTTCTTCCTATCCTTCCCTGCCCTCTACCTCCTGCCCCCCCTGACACGCTGCCTACCCCCTCCCCCTGACACAAGTGGCCGGCGCAGTAGTCTGGCGTAACGATAGTCAAACACCGGCAGCATACCCGCCACACACGTTGATTAATTACCTTTGATAAACACTCGAGGGTACGATACCCGAAGCGGACGTGAGCGGACCCGAGGAACCACCAACCACCCTGCCTTCCCTTCCCTTCCCTTCCCTTCCTTAGCCTGCCCTTCTCTCCATACCACACACCTCCAGCCTTCCCTCCCTCCCTCCCTCCCTCCCTCCATCCCTCTCTCTCCGACATTGGATGGAGACGTGTGATTTTTTCAAAGGTGTTTTTTTTTTTTTGTCTGTGTCCACGTAGACGGTTCACAAATAGAGAGGTGAAGTATAACTGGCCAGGATTATTTTTTCTCTCCCTTCTTTCTTTTTTCCCTCCTTCTCCTCTTTATTTTTTTCCTTGCCAAGTATTTTTTTCCTTGAATCTACTCTCCGTCACTAGAGAAGAAGGAGAAGGAGAAGGAGAAGGAGAAGGAGGAGGAGGAGGAGGAGGAGGAGGAAGAAGAAGAAGAAGAAGAAGAGGAGGATGTGTGTAAGAAGGATTTTCTCTACGTCCTCGGCTCCTGTACATTGCCAATCGGGTGCTGCTAATCCTGCCCGGGTCTTGAGTCAGCCGTGCGTCACCCGCCACCACTACAACACGAAAAAAAAGCTAAAAAAAAATAAACAAAAGTCCCCACAATGGTAATCTTCCTGAATTCTAACGAGTCGAAGGATCCTATTTCGTCCCTCCTCTTTCTCTCCTCTTTGTTTACGACCATGTACTATTCTCCTCCTCCTCCTCCTTTTTTCTCTCTGTTTCTTCTTTTTCCTTCTCCTTAAACTCTATTCTTCTCCTTCTTCTCATTCCTACCATCTAAGCACAGTGCCTTGACCTCTCTTTCTATCTTTTTCTCTCCCTGGCCTTAATCCTTCCACTCCCTCCCTTTCCCTCTCTCTCTCTCTTTCACCTTCCTCCTCCTCCTCCTCCTCCCTTCCCTCCCTTCGTCCACTTGGCAAGGAGGAGATGCAATCCATCTTACCAACATCACGGGAACCAACAGTTAGACATCCGCGCCGGCTACTGGGCAGTCAACGCCATCACCCTCACCCCCACACCCTCCTCCTCCTCCTCCTCCTCCTCCTCCTTTTCCTTCTTTCTCTTTCATTTCCTACCTTTTCTCTAGTCTCTCACGTCTCTCTCTCTTCCTTCAGCTACTGGTTCCTCACTTCCTATGTTCCAATCTCCTCCTCCCTTCCCCCCCAATGTCTTGAAACCTGCTCCCGCTAATTACCAAGCTACAGGTGAATCTTACCTGCGCGACTGACTACAGGTGAGGAGGATGCAGGTACGCACACTCACGTAGTTAATGAAGGGTTACCTGTGCGAGTGTGTGAGTTTGGGGTGAGCTAAATGGAATAGGTAAAGGAGTGGTTTGATTTTTATGGAGACTTCTGTGCTTCTAACTCCTCGTCACACCTCCATTCTTCCTCCTCCAGTCAGTTGCCTCCCTCCTCTCCTCCTCCTCCTCCTCCCCCTCCTCCTCCTCCCGATGTCTTGTGCCGACGGCTGCACTTGACAAGGCCGTGTTTGACCCTCGTGTTTAACTCTCCTGTTTGGTCTGTGAGTTTGTTGTTTGAGCATCGCGTTTGTTTAGTAGCCCGGCGGGTGTGGGTGGGTCTGGCCGGCCGAGGGCGTGGGGTGGTGGTGGTAGTGGTGGTGGTGGTGGTGGTGGTGGTGGAGGAAGAGGTGAGGTGTGTTTGAGGGGTGGCAGTGGAGAGGTGTGTTATGGGGTGATAGTATAGCGATGGTGGTGGTGATGGTGGTGATGGTGGTGGAGGAGACAGAACACAAGAAGAACAAGAAGACAAAAAGAGAGAAATAGTTAAAGAAATACAAGTAGAAGCAGAGAAGGACACTGAATCAAGGTAACACTCCGTCCATACAATTTTCCCATACAATTTTGAGAGTCTGACGCGTCGCCCACAAAGATCCGTGACTCTACACGCGGAAACCATGACTGTGCAACCCTTCAGGCCAGGAGAGGTCATTAATTTTTTCCCTCCGTCTAAGTAAGCAACCACGAAGCCCCGGAGAAGCCACAGGTTAGGGTGATAGGTCAGGGGACGAGGCAGGTGCTGGCGGGGGATGGGGGGAAGGCAGGGAGTGGCGGGGAGGGGCAGAGAGCCAGGGATAGGCAGGGGGAGGCAGAGAGAGCAGGAAGGTAAGCTACGGAAGAATGTAATGTAAGAAGTTAAAGATAGGAAGGAAAAAGAAAAGTCAGAGGAAAAAGAGAGAGAGAGAGAGAGAGAGAGAGAGAGAGAGAGAGAGAGAGAGAGAGAGAGAGAGAGAGAGAGAGAGAGAGAGAATCAAGTAAGATAAATAAAACAGAATAGCTAAAGAAGGGAGAAGAATAAGATCAGAAAGGAGTGAATAAAGTTAAGAGAAAAATAATAGAAAGAAGAGAAGGAGGAGGAGGAGGAGGAAAAGAGGAGGAAGAAAAAGAAGAAGAGGAGGAGGAAGAGGAGGAGGACAATTACATGCTGTAAGGGGAAGGGAAGGAAGATGAGGCAGCGGAGGCATAAATAATGGAGTGGCGATGGGAGCCTTCACACCCTGACGAGCGGCGCGACACGTGACAAATGACGTCACCGCCACGAGATCGCGAATTCTTGAAGGCGCGCATTGCCGGTGACTGATTGACTTGAACTGGAAATTATTGCCTGAGGAGGAGGAGGAGGAGGAGGAGGAGGAGGAGGAGGAGGAGGAGGAAAAGGAGGAGGAGGCGGACTTCAATTACATTTCAAACTTGACATTTGAAAATAAGAACTCTCTTGATAATAAAAAAAGGAAATAAAAAAACAGAACTTACGAGAAAAATGAAGCTAAAAAGTTAATCTTCAAGAGAGAGAGAGAGAGAGAGAGAGAGAGAGAGAGAGAGAGAGAGAGAGAGAGAGAGAGAGAGAGAGCCAGCACTCACCCGCTGCCCTGTCTTCACACCCAACACAAAACATTTAATCCCTTCGCGAGGCACTGTCCGCCGCTGTGGCCTCATTCATCTCCCGCCGCACCAGGCACCACTTGGCACCACCATCAGGCACTCCCTCGCCCTTAGTGCCAAGCCCAGAACACGGGAGGAGGAGGAGGAGGAGGAGGAGGAGGAGGAGGAGTCAATACCAAATAACATAAATGGTGCTTTTTGTATAGATTATTCAGATTACCAAGGTTGTGAGGTGATGTCACGTGACCTTCAGACGCAGAATGAATGTCCAGACAGACGACATGACTATCTCACCACTACTACTACTACTACTACTACTACTACTACTACTACTACTACTGCTACTACTATTACTACTGCAAGAGACCCACACTGAAAGATCACAACAACTCTTTCCTCCCACCAGTATCCTTCCTTAGTCACTCAGTTCATCTACAGTCCCTAACCAGCCCACCACCACCATCACCACCACCACCACCACTACCACCACCACCACCACCACCACCACCACCTCGACCTGCTGCCAGATGGATTACGTTATCAGGCGGAGTTTCGCGTTGTATATTTATTAACACTTCACGTCTCCACTCGTCCTCAGCGGTGCCTCGCCTCTTCATTACAAGGACGGCCGCGTCTGATTGGGAGGAGGAGACTGAGGTTCTGAGACTCACAAATCATTGCTCTACTCCTGGTCCATTCACTCCCGCCCTTTTCAATTTCCTTCACCCACCTCGCGGACCGACGGGTGTCACTGCGCGTGGTAATTGCCAGCCACCTCGACAGCGCGGCGATGGAGGCACACAGGGAGGAACACGCCGGCAGAGGAAAACACACAAAAAGGGACGGACTTCTCGTGGCAGAGGAGAGACAGAAGGAAAGACAGACGGGGACAGGGAATTAGAAGGAAAATTCGAACTCTTTGAAGATGGAGAGGCACAGATACTGAGGGGCAGATCGGTGACTGAAGTAAGGAAATGTGGCTTTGCGTGGTGGTGAGGGAATGAAAGGAGACAGATGAAAGAAACAAGACATTTTGATGATAATTGGGAAAGAGGGAAAAGAAACCAACATAAAGCAAAGATAAGGGAGATGGATGTCGCAGGGAAAAGTACATGAATGCAAATGTATCTGAAGTAAAAGAGTGAAAGCTTATTCTGTAACGAAAGCAAGATATTAAATCAACATTTGAGGTACATTACCACGGGACGCACCGGGCCGCTTACCTGCAACAAGAGAGAACATGTAGTTAGTAAAGAGTCAATCCACACAGCGCTGGTAAATAACAATATGAGATGAGCTTCACTGAATGTATGAGTCTGTATGTAGCGAACACCGAGGGACTGTTATGACCACGTGCTGCCGCTCACTGCGCCACACAGGACAACAACACAACAACACAACAACTCTGCACTGCTACCGCTACACTCGTGCTACACTCGTGCGTGCATACACAGACCTTGCATGGGGCGAGCACACACACACACACACACACACACACACACACACACACACACACACACACACACACACACACACACACACACACACACACACACACACACACACACACACACACACACACACACACACACACACACACACACACATACCAAAACAACTCACTCGTCAACAAAAGTCAATCCGCCAATTTTCATTCCCGGCCGCCACTTGGGTCAGCCTCCCGCGGCGAGACACATTCAGCGACCATTTTCATATCGTTTACCAGCCATTAGGCCCGTTAAAGGGAACCTTGCAATTGCATATAAACTAATCGATGGCCGCCTCCCCCTCGGGCCCCGCGTGTGTGTTTTTTTCATGGTTTCTAAGGGAAGGCGTGGCGGCATTGTGGCAGCTCTCCCCAGTATTGACAGCCCCCGACAGGTGGAGAAAGCCCCCAGGCTGCTTCAATGGGCCCTCATTTCCTACCGCTTGTTTGCTTAATGGCGGCGACCCAGCAGCCGAGTGGCAAATATGGCGGGATTGTGGTGGCGCGAAGTGCCGCTGGTCAGAGTCATTTCGGTGGCGTCCCGCGAGGCCTGGCGTCTCCACGTCACGCTGGCCGCGGCGCCTTAAAGATGAAGACTGCCTGCCACCTCGCGGCAGTGGCGCCGAGACAATTTATGCCAAGAAATGGGCCCCCCCCGCTGCCCCCTCCTGTGCTTCCCACAGCGGCAGTGTTCCTGCGGCGTTCCTGTTCCTGCGCCGCCCAGGGGACGTGCGTGGGCGGGCGTGAGGTCGCCTGGCCGCTGCCACCCCGCCGCCCGCAAGGCCCCGCCGGCAAAGTCACGAACAAGAGCTTTGTGAGCGACGCCCAAACTTGACGCGTGATATGACTTTAATACCTTAAACACATGCGCGGCCAACAATGGCCCGTGTGCCGCGCTCCGTCTGTTGGCGGGCGGGGAGGGGGTGTCGGGCCCTGCGGGGGCGCAGGAAGCGGGGCTCCGGTAATCAAAAGACAGAGGGAGGGAAGCGGAAAAAAGGAATAGGAGAAAATTGATTGGTTGCCTTCCAATTAGAGGCCTTGTAAACAGAAGTGAGATGAATAACCCGCCTGAGTGGGCGGGAGTGCGCTCGCCTCATATATATATATATATATATATATATATATATATATATATATATATATATATATATATATATATATATATATATATATATATATATATATATATATATATATATATATATATATATATATATATATATATATATATAAAGAGTGATACATAGGAGAGATGAAAATGTTAGGATGCAGTGGTGCGGCGGCGCCCTTGGGGCTTCCTCTATCAAAGTCAGCCCGCAGTAAAAATTAGGCGTGAGAACTCCGTTTTCTATGAAAGGGTGTAAACAATGGCCCCAGTTGTCACCCTCGCGGCACGCTCTAGTGACCGACTTCCCGCCGTTGATGAGGTGATTGCCTGCCTGCCTGCCTGCCTGCCTGCCTGCCTGCCTGCCTGCCTGGGAACTGCTTGATCATCTCCCCGCGGGTGTCTCGATACTGACTGGTGGACACACCAGACTGACACCGCCATTATCGCCACCAAACCAAGAAGCAACAAACAGCAAGACTGCAGCACATCACACCCATCAAACCCACCACAGCCATCACTTGCCGCGCCTCGCCCGTGACGAACCATTAGGAACGCGGAGTAAGAGAACAAAATCACTTTATTTCTGTAAAGGGTTCAGCTCTCGCCTTCCTTCACCTGTCCGTGAATCGACAACAGCACAACGCGCGTCGCCTCAACTCCGGGATAAGGCGCCATATCAGAACACCATTACAGCGCATCATATGAGGTGCCACAGTGAATAGACGCGCCCGGGTGCCACATGGAGGCGTCACTCGGTGCCACGTGGCGCCGCTCCATCATCCTCACGACAGTACAGTGACGGCGACGTGGCGGGGATGAGGGGGGGTGAGTGGAGGCATGAGTGGTGGAGGAGGGATAGATGACGCCCGTGTGGGGGGAGAGAGAGAGAGAGAGAGAGAGAGGGTGGTGGAAATAGGGAAGGTGGAGATGATGGCGATAGGGGTGGTGGAAGCAGGGAGGTGGAGATAGAGGTGGTAGTGGTGGTGGAGGAAAGGGAGATAAAGGTAGAGGTAGATGTGGTGGAGGTAGGGGTGGTGGAGGTAGAGGTGGTAGAGGTGGAGGTAGTGGTAGGGGTGGTGGAGGTAGGAGCTCAAGGCAGACGGACGCTCATCCCTCCTTTGATCCGTGGAGTCTTGAGGGACAAATTCGACACGAGGCGGAGAGATGCACGGACTGGGTCTGCGTGGCTCGTGACCGCGACGCACCGCCACTTCCTGCCTGACTGACGACTCGGCCTGCTGCGGTTACGGCCTCGCGGATAACAAAGTTGCAATCCTATTGAGCCCAGCGCGGACCACCCCGGCCCCCTCCCTCGACACCGCCCGGGTAATACAGTTTTGTGGTCAGATCACATGAATGAGGAGCGAGAAGGGCTTGGGTCGAGGGCAAGGATGACAAGGCTAAGGCATTCACCACACGAACGGCTCCTCCTCAGACTGACTCGAGCTGGACTCTAACAACTTATATGGCTTCTCTCTCTCTCTCTCTCTCTCTCTCTCTCTCTCTCTCTCTCTCTCTCTCTCTTTGAATTCATCATCTCTCATACACTCTGCGGTCTCATTTTCTTTACTTCTATATATTTTTAACGTTTTCTTTCATCTTTAATTTTTTTGAGGTTCGTTTCTTAATTTTTTCTTGGAGTGAAGTTGATTTTTCCCCTTTTATGTAAGTCATCAATCACAAAATCTCACATTACCTGTTGGAAAAATAGGAAGAAAAGAAACACAGGTAAAAAGAGTACCGGAAAAAAGGGAGCTAAAGACAAAAGAGGGAGAAAACGGACCTACGTAGGGAAAGGCAGCATAGAGGGAGAGAGGGAGAGAGGGAGGGAAGGGAAGGGAGGGATATAAAAGAATAACAGCCCGGGAAAAAAAAAGATTGGAAGTGCCGAGGGGAGGAAAAAAATTGCAATCGCGCGAGTTGAAGGAAAAGAGAAAGGTAGTTACATTACTTTTGTTTCACTTTTGTTAGGGCCGCGTCTTTACTTTTGTCCCGCTATTGTTTCGCATCATTAGCGCACCGCAGCATCTCATTAGGGCCGTCAGGTGCGCGGGTTTTTCCTTTTCATCATTATGATCCCCCATTGTCTCGCCCGTGACGCTGACGACAGGCAAGACACTGCTATTGTTACCCTTCCCCTGCCTCTCCTTCCCTCCCTGCCTCCCTCGCCCTCCTTGCCTCCCTTCAACCGTCCAGCCAGCCTCTAACTCTCCCCTTCCACTCCCTGTCTTGCTCTTTCTCTCTCCCTCTCTCCACCTCCCCCCGAACTTCCACCACCTGCATACTCCCAACCTCTAGTACTCCTCTCCCCTTCCTCCCCTTCCTTCCCCTCTCCCTGTGCCTTGCCACCTGCCCTCTCCCAGCTCTCGCCTTCCCCTGTTCCGCCCCCTTCTGCGCCCCTGCTTTCCCCTTTATCACCTGCCCAATACAGGTATCATTCACCTCCCCCTCACCTATGCTTCCTCTCTCTCACGTTCGTTCTCTCCCCTTTACCTCCCCATCGTATTAATCTCCCCGCCACTTGCGCTCCTGGTACAGCAAGGCCCTTCACCCTCCCTAGCATCACCACAACTACCACCATCACCACCATCACCACCGTCACCACCCTTTACTCATCAGTCTAACTTTCGGTACGGGAGATAGCATGAGGGAGGATGAACTGCGGTGAAATGAACACTTGATCTTCCTCTTCTTCTCTCCCTCTTCCTCTTCCTCTTCCCTAACTCCACAGTCATTTCGTTTATATAATTTTTTTCGTAAGTAGAAAGAATAATGATACATAAAAATCAGAGAGAGAGAGAGAGAGAGAGAGAGAGAGAGAGAGAGAGAGAGAGTAGTATTTATTCAGTAGCACGAGTGGGTTCTGGAAGGAGGATAACAAGAATACAGTAAACTTTCATACTTGGACTCAGGTTTGTCTGGAGTCGAGGGAGTTAACTGTTTTGAAAGTGTCCAGGAAAGGCTGTTGTAAGCGAGACTTGAGAAGATATGGGTAGTATTCTCAAACCTTCTGTGCTTCATCTTCACTATTTCAAGAGGTTTACTTCAATTTGCACGATTTTTCAAAGTGTTTTTACGGCTTTTAGAGGCAGAGTGACAAGATTTCTATGTTATTAACTGGAGAAACACTCTTGAAAATCCCGCTAGTCATCTCTGTGGCCTTTGAAAATAGTCATGGTGAGAGAGCAAAGCGTTTTTACTATTCTACAGGCAGTGACAAGGTTTCTACTTTATTAGCTGGAGGAATACTCTTGAAATCCTCGCTAATCATCTCTGTGGCTTTTATAAAATAGTCGCAGTGAGAGAGCAAAGCGTTTTTTACGGTGTCTTTATGGTCTAGAGGCAAAGTGATAAGATTTCTACGTTATTAACCGGAGAAACACTCTTGAAAACTCCGCTAGTCATTTCTGTGGCCTTGGAAAATAGACGTGGTGAGAGAGCAAAGCGTTTCTAAATACTGACCTTACCTAACCTAACCTCAAAGAAGAGAGATTAATAAAAGAAAATAAATCACAATACTTATCAAGACACAACATTGCTCGCAGTAAACCAAGCAACCACCCACCCACACACACCCAGCCAGCCACCCACCCAGCCAGCCAGTGACCTAACCAACCCACCAATAAACCAGCCAACCTTCTTAGCATGTATTTACTCACGCACCTGTCACTCTAAACAGGTATTAACGCAGCTACTTACATAGACTTTACATCTCACCCCATTTAATTGACGTCTTAAGAGTTACCACCACCGACGCGACTCACATCACATCCTCGATTCAAATTAAAGACAAGAAGTAAAAAAAAGAGAAGAAAAAAAATAGAAGCGAAACATGACAAACTAGCTTTCGTGTAATCCTGTACGTGACATTTAGCAAAGTAAGGAAGCCATGTAGCGTGATCCTTCTTCTGCGGCAAGGGGAAGGATGGAGGGAGGGACGGAGATAGGGAGGGAGAGATAGAGAAAGAAAGAAGGAGGGAGGAAGCAGAGGGAAGGAGAGAGAAGGTATGAGGAATGAGGAAGGAAAGTGATGAGGAGAATAGAGAGAGAGAAGAGAAGAGAGGTATGGGGAATGAGAGAGGGATGAGGAAGGGATAAAGAAATGATGAGTGAGGGAGGAGGAAGGAAAGGAATGAGGAAAGAAGAGGGAAGGGAAGAGAAGTTATGAGGAATGGGAAAGGGATGAGGAGAGGAAGGGACGATGAAGGAAACAGAGGGAAGAGAAGAAAAGGAATGAAGAATGAGGAAGGAAAGGAGGAGGAAGGGATGATGAGAGAGGGCGAAGAAGAGAAAAGGAACGGATGAGGGAGGTAAAAGGAAGAAAAAGAATAGGTATGAGGAATGAGAGAGAGATAAGAAAAGGATAAGAAAGGAAATGTGGAGGAAAAGAAGGATAGAGATAAAGGAAGCAGAAAGAAAAGAAGAAAAAAGTTTAAGAAATAAGGAAGGAAAGAGAAAGAAACTGAGGAAGAAGGGAAGGGTTAGGGATGAAGGAGGATAGAAAGAAGAGAAGAGAAAAGTATGAAAAATGAGGAAGGGATGAGAAAAGAAGATAGAAGGAATGGAGGGGAAGGAAAGGTATGGTAGCGCTAATCCTGGGCATGCATGTGAAAAAGGAAAGAGGGAGTGAGGTACCCGTGGAGTTAGGTCAGTTAAGCACCGTGGCAGGGCAGGCCGGGTAAACTAAAGTGATTGTGTCCGCATTGATAACCAGAGAGAATGGGAAGGCTGAGGCAACGAGAGGGAATGAGAAGTGAGAGATAACCAATGCATTAATTTGTGGATTATGAAGAGATGATATGAAGAGAAGTACATTAAGAGAATAAAAAAAGAGTAGGTGTGTGTATTTTTGTTTATTTAGAAAGGAAAAAGGAAAACAAATAGACATAACACCCCCCCTCTCTCTCTCTCTCTCTCTCTCTCTCTCTCTCTTCACGTGTAGCACCAGAATAATAGAACCAAAGACAATGATTGGCAATCCACTCTATTAAATAACAAAACCCACACGAGAGAAACAAATGACTCTGTACATCCGTCTGAAGGAGGAGGAGGAGGAGGAGGAGGAGGAGGAGGAGGAGGGAGAAAGGAAGAAAGGAGAGAAGAGACGAAAGGAGAGAAGGACCAGGAGGAGCAGGAGGAGGAGGAGGAGGAGGGTGATGGCTGGCCTCTCATATTTGTTATCGCGAAACAAGAGGGTACACACGCAGGGACAGGGGGAGAGGGGGAGGAGGCGGGACGCGGAGGGAGGGAGGGAGGGAGGGAGGGAGCAGCGGAAAAAAGAGAGGCGTGTAAGGAGCTGTTAGAGTAATTAGAAGGTTGCTGGGCCGACGGCAGGCAGCGACAAGCACAAAGACTTTGCTGTCAGGCCGTGCACAATGGCGAAAACACGGCCTCCTCCTCCTCCTCCTCCTCCTCCTCTTCTTCCTCTTCCAGCGGTGACGGGAGGCTGGCGGCAAAATATTCCTCCAAGTTTAAGGGTTTTCAGCAAGAGACTGGCAGGAAGACGAGGAGAAGGACGGATAGAAGAAGGAGGAGGAGGAGGAGGAGGAGGAGGAGGAGGAGAGATGCAAGGGAAGGAAAAGGTGTGTGTGTGTGTGTGTGTGTGTGTGTGTGTGTGTGTGTGTGTGTGTGTGTGTGTGTGTGTGTGTGTGTGTGTGTGTGTGTGTGTGTGTGTGTCACCAGTACACTGCAGTAGAAAATGAAAGTGAAAAGAAACAATTAAGAAAAGGAAGAATAAATGAAAAGAAGGTAACACGGTACACAAAATAAATAGGAGAGAAGAAACATCATAAGGAGGAGGAGGAGGAGGAGGAGGAGGAGGAGAAGGAGGAGGAAGAGAGTAGTAAAGGGGAACACGTGACGCGGGGGAAGGGTAAAGGGGTTAGTTAGTAAAAGGAAAGTTTCTACACCGTTTATATACAAGGAAAGGGGAAGAGAGAGAGAGAGAGAGAGAGAGAGAGAGAGAGAGAGAGAGAGAGAGAGAGAGAGAGAGAGAGAGAGAGAGAGAGAGAGAGGTGCAGTACAGCTTGCTAAATGTAAGAGGGAAGGGGAGGCGGTGGAATTAGAGTTATTAAGTGCTAAATGAGGAAGAGACGTGACTGTAGTTCCACACCCACCCTTCCCTCCCTCTCTCCCTTCTTCCCTCCCTCCCTCCAGCTCTCTTCAGACGATAATTACAGAGGAGCAGAGGCAACAAGACAATGCATAGCGGCAGCAGCTGAAAATACTGTCGATACCCAGTACAATAGAAGCTAAGACACCGCCGCAGCCGCTTTCTCTCTCCCTCTCTCTCACTCCTCTCCCTATGTCACCGAGAGGAAGGGAGGGAGAGATGAGGGAAGAAGGAAAAATAACACAGAAGGAGGAATAAGTGGAGGAGGTGGAGGATAATACGCATTTCTTCCACACAAAACATTTTCTAAAGACACTTTCTCAAGGTACAATGATTTAGATGTAACATTCTTCACTGCGGGAAAGAGAGAGAGAGAGAGAGAGAGAGAGAGAGAGAGAGAGAGAGAGAGAGAGAGAGAGAGAGAGAGAGAGAGAGAGAGAGAGAGAGAGAGAGAGAGAGAGAGAGAGGATGACGAGGGAAAGAAAGAAGGGGAAAAAAGATGGAAAGGAGGAGGGAAAGGAGAGAGAGGAACTGAGGAAGGAGAGATGTGGGGGGAGATTTTGGAAGGAAGGAAGGAAAGAAGGAAGGAAGGAAGGAAGGAAACAAACAAGAGTAGGAGAAGAAAGACGACGAGGAAAAGTTTAACAAAAGTGTGCTGGAAGGCAAAAAAGAAAAAAAAGAAAAAAAAAGGAAAAAAGAAAAGAAAAAAGGAAGGTATGAACGCCAGAGAGAAAAAGGAGAAAAAGGAACGAAACATGACTAGAACCTCGAGGCGCAGGAGGAGGAGGAGGAGGAGGAGGAGGAGGAGGAGGAGGAAGAAGAAGAAGAATAAAAAGATGATATAAGGTAAGAAAAATAAAGAAAAACAAAGAAAACATGAAGAAAATAAAAAAAACGGCATTTCTATCCACATATTTTGGCTTGATTGAAGACAAAACACACACACACACACACACACACACACACACACACACACACACACCACAAATTCACCTCTCGTTTCCCTTACATCCCTCTCCCTCTCTTCTGCAACTTAGCTTCTTTCTTCCCCTGCCATCCATTTCCCGCCACCTCCACACGCGTCCTGTCCTTCCCCGCCCCCTTTGCACACCCCTAACCAATACTTATCGCACAGAACCAGCCAAACGTCGGAGGAGGAGGAGGAGGAGGAAGAGGAGGAGGAGGAGGAGGTGGGTATGTTTGTCACCAGTGAGTCCTGTCGCGCTTACTTTCACGTCCTCTAGCCAAGACCAGAAGAAGGTGGTGAAGAGGAAGGCAAAAGTAAAGAATTGGTGTGTTTTGTATGTTTTTTTCCTTGTTTGTGGTGATATTGTGGGTATAACAATGTATCTCTCTCTCTCTCTCTCTCTCTCTCTCCGGCAATAGGGTTGGGTCATCTGAATAATAACTCACTCCGCCTCATCCGTCACTAAGGCTTCCCGGTAATGGCAAGCTTCCCTCTGTGCCGCTTCTGTCGAATTAGTGGGCGAGGCAGCGCGTCACAGCGGCACAGCAGGGGCGTGGCGAGGGCCTGGCCGGCGCTGTGTCTTGCTGTGCTGAGCGGGAAGTGTTGGCGGCGCTCCGTTCATGCTGATCTTCGCCAAGGTTATCCATTAAATACTGATGAAACTACTGCCAAAAGCAACGCGTCCCTTTTTCGTGGTATTTTTCCCGGCTCGCCCAGTCGTCAACATTTTCACAGTCGCGGCCGCTCGCCCGATCCGACAAACACATCACCGACATAAACAGCCCTTCTGGGAACATTATACAGAAAAAAAAGTGGTGAAAAAATATAACTCAGCGTTTTGTTACCTGCCTCAGGTGAAAAAAATCAAGGAGGGTTTTAATTAAATGACGAGCGCGGTGTTTTTAACTCATTAGGCCCGCGGGTCAGGCAGGCGCATCAGACCTGGCCATTCTCTCCAGCGGCCGAGCCTCATCGCCGGTACTTAATTGGCAGCGGGTACACGGCATCCTGATGTAGTCTCCGCCGGGCCTCTTATTATTGTTTCAGCCCCAGACGCCCAGCTGACAGCCGTCCCCAAGCCCTGCATAGCGCACCGCCCCCCACCACCACCACCACCACCCACGGCAGCCCCCCACCACCTCTTCATCACTCCGCGACACGAATTTAAGCCTTAAGAGCCGCCATCCAGGACTCGTTCGCCTTTCTTGCCCTCACGCCCACTGTCTCTTAGGTTCTGTCTACTCGCGCCCTCTCTCCACCCCTCCACCCCTCCAACCATCCACCTCTTTCACCCCGTGACCCTCCCTCCCATTCCTTCCTCCTTCTTCTCTGTCCTCATCTCCTCCTCCTCCTTCCCCTTACCAACTCCCCAACTTCTTAACCTTCCTTCTCGTTAATTACTCCTGTTCATCATCTCGCGGGCTTCGCGGAAAACACTTTATTAAGTTATGAAACAAACCTTAATCCAATGTGATGCATTTCACACACACACACAAACACACACACACACACACACACATATATATATATATATATATATATATATATATATATATATATATATATATATATATATATATATATATATATATATATATATATATATATATATATATATAGATATATAGAGAGAGAGAGAGAGAGAGAGAGAGAGAGAGAGAGAGAGAGAGAGAGAGAGAGAGAGAGAGAGAGAGAGAGAGAGAGAGAGAGAGAGAGAGAGAGAGAGAGAGAATAATTCAAAACATGATAACTCCTCCCATTACTGAAGTGAAACATTCTTATACTTATTAGTGACAGACGCCAGGCAACACGTGTGCCTCGCCGATAAGAGGCCGATAAAACAGCTTTGTAATTCCTCATTATCGTCATTATTATTACCTTTATCACTATCGCTATTACCATCACCACATCACCATCCTGATCGTCATTACATTGAGGGACTCCTCGCCGCACCGCCTCCCTCTCCTCATCTGTGTCTGGTTGTCGCGTTCGTGTGGCTTCCTTTCTCCTTGGCTCGTTAATGCCGTGTCTTCCTGCGGCTTCCTACCCGGTGTCCTCGAGGCCGCCGGTCCTACTTCCCCCGGGGCGTCCTCGACCTGGGTCTCCGGGGGTCCATTGCCACATCGCGCGGTCGGTCTCGTCGGGAAGGAGGATTTTTCGGTAATTTGCCGGTGTTGGACAAGCGGTTGAGTTAGTTTTATCTCGACCGCATCTCCCAGGGAAGCTTCGGTCCTCCCAGGGTCACCCGGGACCTCCCACCGACCCAAAGTCCTCATCTCCCCTCCCTCATCCCTCCTTCCACCACCACCACCACCATACGAGTTTTGGTCACTCGCCCTTCTTCTCATCCTCTTTTCCTCCTCCTCCTCCTCCTCCTCCTTCCATCTTCTCTACTCTCTCTTGCTCCTCTTCGTCCTTCCCGCCTCTCCAAGCCGGCCTCCCGGTGGGAAGACAAGCTGTAGCGTCCACGTCTGACACGAGTGGATGAACACGAAAATAAAGTGTGTGCACATTGAAACTGTTGATCTAAAGAGTCATCTACAGTGAAACATTCCCTGCTGCTGACTCCGCCACAACAACGACAACAACAACAACAACAACAACAACAACAACAACAACAACAACCAGACAGCAAGTGACATTCTCATCAACAGCAGCGCATCACCTTCGATTCTCAATTGTCATTCACGGACGTTGAAATTTTATCATCCCCGAAGACAAGTTACCCTTACAAGACTCCCTACGGTTCTTCAAACAATAAACGCTAACTATTCTACCCCTGCAGTACTTCCACAAACATCAAAACTCATAAAAAATGCAACCAAACACCCATAAACTTCACAAGCAAATCCTTAACACGCAAAACACCTCAAAACTTGCAAGCTGCTACAACAAGAACAAGTAATTTCTTTCTCAACACTGAAACAATAAATTCCTCCATACGAAATTCAGATTACTTGAGAAACATCCCTAAACTTTCATGACCATCATACTCTAATCCTGTTACGCACTCACTTCAACACTCCAAGACACAACAACAACAGCCACGAACTTCCAACGCGACGCTACAAAACTACAACTCCTTTCCCACGACACTGAGGAACCCATGTCGCTGAGGTTCCTCCCAGGGGGGCGAACCGCGGCGGCCACAGCATCGCCCGGCCCTTGGAACGAATTCAGAAGTTTACGTTGATGGGAGACGCGGCCGCAACATCACAATAGTTTGAATGTTTCTAAAGTTAGCTCATTTGCGGGGCCTTTTTGGAGCGACCTGAAATATCGATTAAGTTAACGCGGTGTTGCCTGGCGTGGATAAACTCCTTGCGATTTGTCATTGTGAGTTGGAATTAGTTGGTGATGAGATTGGGTGTTTGCCGGCCTTCCTCTGCCCTTCATTTGGTCTCATTTACACCACCACACATGTTTTTTTTTTTTGCATTCTCTCTCTCTCTCTCTCTCTCTCTCTCTCTCTCTCTCTCTCTCTCTCTCTCTCTCAGTTTTGTTAATATTCATGAATCCTAGCGTAGCAACAATGGGCATTTAACCTGCATTCATTATCAGGCCCCGAGGCAAGGAACACACTCGCCTTATCACTAAACACCACCAAACGTAAACTGAGACACGCAGCGCTACACGGCGGCGACGGGACTCAGAAAACGGCAAGTACTCTACGTGGAAATCGGATGAAAGGAGGGAGCGTTTATTCAGTGCCCCGCTTCACTGAATCTCTTTCCTTTCCGACTCGAGTGACGATAACAAAGCGAGGGGAAAAAAATCCAAATTAGAAAAATGTTGATGTAGAACGAGCAGGAGGAAAAAAGAAGGTTGAGTCAGTCCTAAGAAGTCTGGAGTCTATTATGTAGTTCCCGGTGGAGGAGAACACATGTTGGGGTGAGGCCAGGGCTGAGGAGGGTGCGGGGAGGGTAGTGTGGGCGGCCAGGTAGTGTTAGGCAGGTATAGATGCTCCCCCCCACCCTTCCACCCGCCAGGCCACAGCGACCATGGGCCCCACTGTGGGTCTGCCCGAGGCCCATGTACCCACCTGGTGCCACAAAACACACCCATGCAGACACACACACACGAACACACACTCATATGATATAGGAGCAAATGTGGACAGAGAAAAAAAGGATTAAAATGACAAAACTAACAAATGAAATAAAATAAGCCAGTCTAATGTTTTTTTCTCTCTCTCTCTCTCTCTCTCTCTCTCTCTCTCTTACACCAAAAATTTTTAAAAGTCGAAAAGCATAAAAAAAGGTCTAAAAAAAATAAAAAGCAGCACGTTAGTTGTGTGGCGGAGTCCAGAAACCCGACGCCTTGTTCTACACAGCTCCTTTTATCGCTTTATGACACCTGCGGCCTAGCTCTGGTGCTGGTGATCCCGTAGTGTTCCTGGGTTATGCACTCCCAGGTACTGCCACCCACCGCCCGCCTCGTCCACCACCCTAATTCCCTCCCTTCACACTTTTTCACACTTTTTCACACTTTTTCCTGTCTTGATCTTTTTTTTCATATTTTTCCCCTCTCGTCTTTTTGTGTTTTTTTTCTATATATTTTTTTCCATCTCTTTTGACTCTTTCCTTTTCCCTCTCTCTCTCTCTCTCTCTCTCTCTCTCTCTCTCTCTCTCTCTCTCTCTCTAACACTTGTGGTTGGCTTCGGAATTCCCTCCTTAAATAACCATGTCAAATTCCTGAAACCTTCCTTTCTCTCATAGACTTCAAGAATTTAAAGACCACATCAGGAAGGATATTGAATAAAGACATACACTGAACACACTATACAACAAACTACTGACATCTAGACCCTAATATTTCGCTTCACATGATGAATGAAACGCAAAGAAATTACTCTCTCGCTATTACAGAAGTTAAGATTGAGGGGGGAACACGCTAAGCACACTGGGAAGCACTGGGAAAGAAACACATAAAGTTGCTGGATCTCAAAGGGATGATTTTTACTTAATGTTGAGACAAGATGCATTACTACAACAATCGTGCACTTCGGATCATGTTGACGGACACTTTACAGTAATTAATCTTAATGAACGTGCTGGTGGACACAGTTATGGCTACTCTAGGTAAAGACAGCAAAATAGGAGAGAAAATTGAGAAATGTACCGAGGTGAGGTGAAAATATGAAGGAATAATGTTTAGAAATGCATGAAAAATATGTTACTTAAGAAAATGGAGAGAAATGGAGATGCAGAGATGTGAATAAAAAGTGAAGTGAGAAAGTATAGTAGAAGTTTCTTAGTGATGTTCAAGAGTCATCTGATTTAAAGAGGAAAGGATAGATAAATGGCTGAGAGAGACGAACAAACACGCATTATAATCGAGACGAACAAAATCACTCATAAATAGGGGCCACTCTAGGTAAAAACAGCAAAATAGGAGAGAAAATTGAGAAATGTACCGAGATGAAGTGAAAATATGAAGGAATAATGTTAGAAAATGCATGAAATTGTATTACTTAAGAAAACGGAGAGAAATGGAGATATACAGGTGTGAATAAAAAGTGAAGTGAGAAAGAGTAGTAGTTTCTTAGTGATGTTCAGGAGCCATCTCATTTGAAGAGGAAAGGAAAAAACAAAAGGGTGAGAGAGACGAACAAAAACATTATAATCGAGACGAACCAACTCTCTCATAATAAGCGCCTGTTAGCCGGGAATGAATGAGTGTATGAATGTATAACAATTAATTTATATCTTCCGTGAAATCTCCATGAAATAGGAACGTTTTTCTTTATTCATGAGTTCATTTCGTACCGATGGACCGTGACATATTGCATTAATTAACAAACTACAAAACGTGATGATAATAATACTAATAATTAAAAAAAATAACTATTATGATAACGCAATAACATGTGCTCGAGACAGTGTGTGTGTGTGTGTGTGTGTGTGTGTGAGTGTGAGCGAGAGAGCGAGAGAGAGAGAGAGAGAGAGAGAGAGAGAGAGCACATGAGACAAAGGAAATATGAGGAAACTTGGGATCAGGAAGAGGAAATGGGAGGTATTAGGAGGCAGAGGGAAAGATCATGAGAGGAAGAAAACATCACCACCAATACTACCTAACAAAACTATGAAGAAACGCACTAAATACACGAGAAACACGAATGAGAGGAGACAAAATGAGGCAGAAAATGAAGTCCTAGTAAAATATAATGAAGTATCACAAGAAACAAAGCATAAACAACAACATTTACGAACCAAACTACGAAAAACACACCGTCAACGAAAAACAGAGACGAGAGGAGGCAGAGTGAAGCACAGTATGAAGAAATAGGGAATAATCTGACATCAATACCAGACAACATAAGAACCCTTGATAAAAGTACGAGGCAGCAGAGATCAGTAAAGAAACCAAATGTGTGTGTGTGTGTGTGTGTGTGTGTGTGTGAGAGAGAGAGAGCGCGAGAGAGAGAGGGGAAGGGGAGTAGGATGAGGTATCAGGGAAGCAAGATGAGGGTTGATGGGGTGGAGTAGAGATCCCCTTCATCTCTCCAGGTTATCAGGACAACATCAGGAACCGCAAACCTGAACCAGATGCTTAACTTCACTGCGATACTGCCTTTTAGGGGCCACCAGGCGAACACGAGGAAACACAAAGGACGTTCAGACCACGGCAAGGTAACTGATGTGGAATGAGAGAGAGAGAAAGAGAGAGAGAGAGAGAGAGAGAGAGAGAGAGAGAGAGAGAGAGAGAGAGAGAGAGAGAGAGAGAGAGAGAGAGAGAGAGAGAGAGAGAGAGATGGGAGCTACAAGGAAGATATAATAAAGGACATTACAGGGAAAGTATGGATATATGAAAAAAAATTAAAGGAAACTAATGGAAAAAAGACAGGGAGATGTAGAGATAAGAGAGAGAGAGAGAGATGAGAGAGAGAGAGAGAGAGAGAGAGAGAGAAGAGAGGGGGAGGAAAGCAGGATGAGGAGGCAAAGAGATGATGATTGTAAGAAAGTTAGAAGAGGGAGAAAGACGATGTGTGTGTGTGTGTGTGTGTGTGTGTGTGTGTGTGTGTGTGTGTGTGTGTGTGTGTGTGTGTGTGTGTGTGTGTGTGTGTGTGCAGCAAGAGCAAGGTGTGCAGCGGAGAGCAATACGGCTAATTACACCTCGTTCAGGGGCGAAGCACAGGATCATTTAGCTTGTCGTTGCGTCCTCCGGCCATGCTATTGTTGCTTATTAATTATTCAGCGTAGACACGAGTATCATCTAATTACAAGACTGTTTTTACTGACGGGAGGATTCATCAGTGTTCCTGCTCTTGTCTGATGATATTTACTGTGGTGGTGGTGGTGGTGGTGGTGGTGGTGGTAGTGGTGGTGGGAGAGGAGTAGTGAGGGGATGGGTGAGGTTGTGCTGGGGTTGTAGTGCCTGGGTTGGGGCGCAGGATGGGATTGTGGTGGCGGTTGAGGGGCGGGAGGGCGGTGAGGATGAAAGGCGCCCCCCAGAGCGTGGTCGTGGACCCCCCAGCTGAGTCCTCACAAAACCTCGGCACCGCCCTCCGCCGCGCCAAGAGATTCATAATATTATTGGAGGGACTCTTTTAATTTCCGCGGCGCTCTTGCTGCAACAGGTGACGGTCCGCCGCTGCCTCTGACGTGTACACATAATTAGACCTCGCAATGAACCCTTTAATGCCAGATTGATGTAATGCCCGTGACCCGCCAAGGATCCTCCATGTGTGTAAGGCAGGACTGGATCGCCCCTGAAGACCTGTGCCACCGTCACCTCCTGTCATTCTGGCTTTGCTCCGCGGAGGCAGCAGCGGAGGCAGCGCGTGCGGGTCGTGCCGCCGCCCGCTGGCTCTCCTGTAAGCACTGTTGTCCCGTCCGGCCTTACACGAGCCCGCCACTCACCGCCGCCCGCAACACTTACCCGCTGCCTCTTCCCTGGCACTGTAAAGCAAGGCAGGGCAACACGATCGCCGCGGCTTGAGGAGGATGGCACCGCAAAATTACCGTTGTTCATGGACTTCCTCTCCGCGGGAGGCAACAACATGAAAGTACATCAGAAAGGGACGCACGCCGCGGCTCTTCCTTGCCTTGCCACGCAGTAATGCTCCCCAATAGCGGCAGCTTGGGCCGTGGTAGAAAAATCAGCTGGAGCGGTCGGTCACCACGGCTCGCCTGCCGCCGCCGCCGCCGCCGTCACCGCCCCGCCGCTGCCGCTATTGATGGCCGTCCCGCGCCCTCGCTACTTTAGGAACAGCGTAAAAAATGGCTGAGTATTCCGTATCCGCCATTTTACGTTAGAATCAATCTGAGAATAATAAAGGTGTGTTATTAGTTGTGGTAAGCGGGGGAGGTGGAGTGTGGCGGCGGAGGCCAACGGACCCGCGCGCCATCTGTGATCGCCCCTCACACTCAGCTGGCGGCCGCCGCTCACCCTCTCCTCGCCACACTGCTCCAACTTTGTGCTGGCCCGCGGTTTAACTTGTTCTCTATGGCCGGAGGGAGGAAAGCGGGAAGGCGACACATCAAAACAGTTTTCCTACTTTCAATTTACGAGCGGACAAGGAGGATGCGATGACCTCTGATGGAGGCGTAGCGGCCCCTGGAGGGCAGAAAGGCTACACTTGGAGTTTCAACATACACTCCGAGAGCCTGGTGGAGAGTGGCGGGTATTTGAGGACACCTACCCAACCCTTGGCAAGGTAATGTCAACACTTGCCCTCCACACACTCTCGTAGTGACTCGCCTGGGCCGCGTTACCTAAGCGGGGCGAGGGACGCAGCCTCCGCCACGCTGCCCCGCCGCCCACCTGTACAAGTGGGTGTTGCTCCACAGGTAACCACCAGGTAACACTCTGGAGTACAGCTAATGACTCATCGCCTGTCATTCCCATCACGAGGAGACGAGGCGACGGAGCTCTTTCTGATAACCTCCCTGCCACCACCACCATCACCACCCTCTCCTTCGCTCTCTCCCTCTCCCTTTCTCCTCGCACCTCCGGATATCATTCATCAACACCCCTCAATCGCTACTCGCCACACCTGCTCCTCACGCACCCTCACACACCTGCCACGGATACCTGATATACTGAAATTCTAGAGTTGGGCGAGAAAATCATTCCAGCGTACACCTACAAACGGCGGTTCAGCTTGGCAGTGAGGCGGGCTGGTGGGAGCCGCGGCGAGGCAGGCAGGGGTCGCCAGCCACCACGGAGCTCTGGCCGATCAACACCGCCTCACCGGCCTCCTCTGTTACCTGGGCCGGGATTATTACCTTCCCACACCTGTGATCAATCTATTAGAGTAAAATAATGAAATGTGGAGGGTCCCAGGGCCTGGGCGGGGTGCGGGAGGAGCGGCAGGCGCGGGGCTGCAGTTGGCGCGTCTGGCCGCCTGTGGTAACCCTCGCCTCCAGCTCCTCCGGCCCGCCATAAATCACCCTCGTGACGTCACTCGACAGTTTCACAACAAACATGGCCGACGCGTGAACATGGCTGCGCCGACGACCACGTGACAGGCTCTCCCTTTTTTTTCCCTCCTTTTTCCCTCATCTACACACGACCTCTGCCCCCCACCGGCGCCCCGAGGAGCGCCCTACAGAGGCTGCCGCTCCTGAAGGGGTATTGAGTGGAGAAGAGAGTTGGTCCTCACCGCTTGGGCCTGGACCATCGCGGGGCACGCCTCGGGGGAAAGAGAAAATTTATGATATCCTCAGCGGCCACCAAGTTCATGAATGAGCAGTTTGAAGGTGATCACAATGGGTGTTTGGAGGGAGGTGCGAGCAGGTCCTTGCTCACACCTGGCCGGCAGGCGACGCGTCTGTGGTCGTGTTGTGTTATTTATTGTTTTTTCTCTCAGCGCTGACGGTCAGTGTGACGTGCTGTGGTGCAGGAGGAAAGCTGAGGAGCGGGGCGAGGAGGGGGAGAAGGTAGTGAAGCGAAGACGGAAGACTGAGATTAGAGTCGGAAATGAAGGAAGACATGAAGTGGAAGGACGCGGAGGAAACGGAGGGTGAAGGTAATACGCGAAAACAAAACGAGGAAAGATTAAAGAAAATTATGATTACAGGAAATGAAACAAGAGACACTTGGCGACCAGGAAAAAAAATACATGCAAAACAACAAAAACTCTAAAAAGAACCGCTGTACCGACGCTGACGAGACACAGACGAGCCACAGACGCAAGGAGAAGGCAGGAGGAGGGATGAGTAAGCAAGCCTCCCACATAAACACAACACTGCTGACTCTCTTCCTTCTCTCTGGCAACACGAAACACATAACCCAAACCTTCCTGTCACACTCTAGAGCAG
>NC_059275.1:18747232-18749732 GCF_017591435.1 Portunus trituberculatus
AGCAGGAGGAAGGGTGGAGGTGGAGGTAGTGTCACCGTTACCCTGCGATAAACTTTGTGTACTTTATCTGTCATGTCTCAATAGTCCTTATCTCTCTTATCTCTCGAGTGTAATAACGCACAGCTCTCTCTCTCTCTCTCTCTCTCTCTCTCTCTCTCTCTCTCTCTCTCTCTCTCGTCCGATAAAGTAAACCAGAATGCCTGACATGGGTACGTTATCTTTTTCTTGTTTATGTTAGAGAAGAAGAGGAGAAGAAAGAGAAGAAGAAGAAGGAGGAGGAAGAAGAGGAGGAAAAGGAGGACAGAAAATATATGAAAAAATCATTTTTATTCACCAATGCGCGTTACCATCCGAAAAGAAAGTCCTTGACATGACACTAGAACTACAGAAACATCCTTAAAAATCCGTGTCATTTCAGAACCCTTTAAAAATTATTATTTAAGTGAGGCGCGGAAGTGGTTCAGGATAAGGGGCTTTTGCGCGTTATCGTCTTAAATAAAGGCTTGTCATGGCACTAAAATTACTGAAACACCCTTAAAAACCCGTGTCACTTCAACTAGAACCCTTTGAAAATAGAGGTCAGGCGCAGAAGTAGCTGAGGTGTATCAAAATATAGGCCTATATGCGCGTTACCGTCTGAAAACAAAAGGGTTGACATGGCACTAGAATTCAAAAGACACCCTTAAAAACCCGCGTGTCACCTCAGAACCCCTTGAAAATAGTAGAAGTGAGGCGCAGAAGTCTTAGAAACGTATGAAAGTATAGGCCTATATGCGTGTTGATATGACGTAAAAATTACAGAAACACCCTTAAAAACCCATGTCACTTCAATTAGAACCCTTTGAAAACAGTGCAAGTCAGGCGCAGAAGTCTTAGAAGCGTATAGTCCTATATGCTCATTACGGTCTGAAAACAAGAGGGTGTGTGTCCTGGAGGCGTTATTACCACGGGAGACACAAAGGAGATCTGAAGGGAGACAAATACGTCGTCTTCAGAATACGCTCTATTTATTATGCTCACTTTACGAAAAGGGGCGCCGACTTCCCCGTGAGAGAGAAATGCTTATCACGGCAGATACTAATGCGTCAAGATGAAACATGGAGGTAATCGCTAAACTCCTCTCTCTCTCTCTCTCTCTCTCTCTCTCTCTCTCTCTCTCTCTCTCTCTCTCTCTCTCTCTCTCTGCGTTTATCTTTAGTCACGTTTTTCCGTCATGGCACAGGGAGTGACGAGAAATTATCCAGGTTATAAATTCTTGAGTGAAACTGCAACCTTACCAATGTAGGTCCCCGTGGTATTAGAACGCCTCTCTCTCTCTCTCTCTCTCTCTCTCTCTCTCTCTCTGATCATCGACCGTAAACTCACCAGCCACAACGAGCCTCACCAGCCAAGGTACTGAAGGAGGAAGAGGAAGAGGAAGAGGACGGGGAGAAGGAGGAGGAAGAAGAGAAAGGAGGTAAGAAAGGATGAATGAAAAAGGAGTACTAGGAAGGAAAAACTAACAAGAGAGAAAGGGTAACAAGAGGGAGAGGTAAGAAGACAAGGAGTAAAAGAGAGGAGGAGGAGGAGGAGGAGGAGGAGGAGGAGGAGGAGGAGGAGGAGGAGGAGGAGGAGGAGGAGGAGGAGGAGGAGGAGGAGGAGGAGGAGGAGGAGGAGGAGGGGAGGAGGCATAACCCACCACCTCCACTATACGTCTCACCTCTTCCTCTGGCACCCTCCTCCGCCAACATGAGACGAAGCCCAGTGCCACTCTCTCTCTCTCTCTCTCTCTCTCTCTCTCTCTCTCTCTCTCTCTCTCTCTCTCTCTCTCTCTCTCTCTCTCTCTTTCTCTCTCTTCCTATCCTTCCCTCTCTCCTCCCTCTCTCCCTTTCTCTTTCCTTCTCCACCTCCCCGCCGCTATCCTTTAATACAACCGTAATCGTGTGTGTACGGGAAACTACGAGAAACGTGGAGAGAGAGAGAGAGAGAGAGAGAGAGAGAGAGAGAGAGAGAGAGAGAGAGAGAGAGAGAGAGAGAGAGAGAGAGAGAGAGTAGAGTTGGTGCGGTCCATCACAAAGCACCATAACCCAAAGTGCCAAGGGTCGGAGTTAGTGGCTGTTCATTGCTCTCGTAAAGGCTGCTCTTTACCGCGCATTCACTGCCACACGGTTTTATGAGCTTTAAAATGCTGCGGCCCGGCACTGACCACCTTTATGATGTAACTGATAACAAAATCGAAGGGAAGAGTGATGCTGCCGACACAGAGTAGGTGGTGGCTCTCCTCTTTAACCCTCCCTCTCGTCCTCCCACCCTCTCTCTCTCTCTCTCTCTCTCTCTCTCTCTCTCTCTCTCTCTCTCTCTCTCTCTCTCTCTCTCTCTCTCTCTAGTCCTCCCATTCCGCCACCTTCATCCTTCTCTCATCCATGCCTCCTCCTCCTCCTCCTCCTCCTCCTCCTGCTCCGAACTGATCAATCCCGGGTGCCAATCGCTCTCCATGACGTCCTCCTGGCACCCACTCCGG
>NC_059275.1:18752232-18757232 GCF_017591435.1 Portunus trituberculatus
TCCCCGGCGCGGTGTGAGGGAGTGCGTGAAACTGACTCACTCATCATACAAATTCTCATTACTGCCACAACATTTTACGGGAGGAGCATTGCGCCGCTCGTGTCCCCAGTGGTGTCGAGGCGGCGGCAGCGGCAGCAGCAGCAGCAGCAGCAGCAGGAGGAGAAGGAGGAGGAGGAGGACGGGGGCGCTGGGAGTCTTCAGCATGCGAGTTACGGAAACGTTTTGCTGCTGCAGCGAAATGTCTTGCTTCCCTGCCCCCTCCCTTTCACCCCCTCCCTCGCCTCTGCCTACCTTGGCCCCCGGCCTGCCCGCCTGGCTGCGCAAGACACCCATATAACACTGTCCCATTATGTCCCGAATATTTCTCCTTTCAAGCCCTGGCGACCCCGGCACTCACATCTGTCTCCTTCCCGCCCCGCCCCGCCTCGCCCCGCCCCGCTCCGCCCCCCGCCGCCACAGGCTAGCCCAACACCCGCTCAGGATGACAAAAGCCTGCCAGTGTAGGGTTGGGGATCCCTCGAGGGACGCGGGCAGGATGCGAGCATCGTTGTGGCCGCTCAGACAAAGTGTTTGATCAAGTGAACATAAATGGTTGTGGACCCTATAGTCTGGTCCGGGGAGGGTCCGATGGCCTCCCGCGGCCCGCTCGGGGGAGACCAGCCACGAGGGGAGGTGGAGGTGGTGGTGGTGGTGGTGGTGGTGTGGAGGTAGGGGGGTGGAGGTAACTTCATGACCGCGTCCTGACTCACATTATTTTTCATTCATTGTAATTCAGGGCGCGTTCCCGATTATATGCATAAAAAATTCGGCGGATATGTATTTTGCACTTTTACATCGTCACTTATTGGACGTTAAAACTGAGGGATTGTATTTTACCTTTTTTTTTTTTGCCTTGCTCAGTTATGCAGATTCGCTCAGTGGCCAGCGTGCCGAGCCGCCGAGGTGCAGCAGCAAGCTTCCTCCACTCCACACACACACACACACACACACACACACACACACACACACACGGCCGGGTGGAGATATTTGGGTGTGTCTCCTTTCACGTGTAGCCCCTGTTCACCTAGCAGTGAGTAGGTACGGGATGTAAATCGAGGAGTTGTGACCTTGTTGTCCCGGTGTGTGGTGTGTGCCTGGTCTCAGGCCTATCCGAAGATCGGAAATAATGAGCTTTGAGCTCGTTCCGTAGGGTAACGTCTGGCTGTCTCGTCAGAGACTGCAGTAGATCAAACAGATCAAACAGTGAAACACACAAACAGCATACACTTCCTCTCAGCCAACAAGCACCGTAGTTCTATAGGCCAGGCAGAACAAGCAGGCAGGAAGGCAGGTAGGCAAGCAGAGGTATAAATTCCCAGGCCGCAGAGTGTGTGAGCTGCTGGGAGTGTGTAGCGAGGGAGAGGGAGAGTGAGAGGGCGAGGGGAAGGGCGAGGGCCGGTACTGAGGGAGGGAGGGAGGGAGGCGGCACCAGCACAAGAGGCGGGATATAATAAGAGCAATACATCACGGAGGCGGGTGACGGCTGGACCATATGGCCGCCGCCCGCCGCAGCCACGCAACAAAAACACCACCTTCGGGAATCAAGTGCAGAGGCGACACGTCCACCTCTTCCTCTAAATGAATCAAGGTCACGCACGCCCCTGCTACTGATTATCCTGAAGGCGGGAAAGGAGAGGCACACACACCGATAGAACAGGAGCATGGAGAAGCACTGGCGGCCAAAGAAGGATTAAAAACTAGAGCAAAAATGTAAAACGGTAACAGTAACACAAAGAAAACGAGAAGTAGATGGAATGAGAACAAGATTTTGAACGATACCAATAACAATACGAGAGAAAACGGAAGGAAATCAAGAAGAATGAGGAGAAGAATGACGGAGGAGGAGGAGGAGGAGGAGGAGGATGTGGTGAATGAAGAAGAATGAGGAGGAGGAGGAGGAGGAGGAGGAGGAGGAGGAGGAGGAAGAAGAGAATAAGAAGAAAGCAGTAATGATGGTCAGAGGGAGGCAGGATGGACTTGGGTATTGGTGCGTGTGATCACAAGCGACGGCACGGTATGGCGCCTCCAGGTGAGAGGTGCCTTGGAGGAGGAGGAGGAGGAGGAGGAGGAGGAGGAGGAGGAGAAGGAGAAGGAGGAGGAAGAGGAGGATGCGTCTTGGTGCACCGCGATGATGCTGTGGCGAGGAGTCAGTCTCTCTCTCTCTCTCTCTCTCTCTCTCTCTCTCTCTCTCTCTCTCTCAGGGCGAGGGGCGGGAGAGCGTTCCTGACCGTCCGAGGCAGCGATCACCCGGACAGGTAGAATAAATATGCAAATATCTTGTGTATTCGCCCCAAGAGCGCGCATCTGTTAGGCGAGCAAACATGGCGGCCGTGGTGGTGAAAGAGCGAGAGGACGTTGCTGGAGGAGGAGGAGGAGGAAGAGAAGGTAGAAGAGGAAGAGGAAGAGGAGGAAAGAGGAAAATGTGATGAAATGTAGTAGTAAGAAATTTTTGATAATGTTTTTTAGTGTTTTTTATGTACTGGTATACACCCATATGGACAGACACTCTCGGACACACACATACACACACACACACACACACACACACACACACACACACACACACAGAGCGGGACGAGGACGCAGCCAAGTGTAAATATGAATAATCAAGACAAAATTTAGGTGCAGGCGAGTGTGATCAAGATTGTGTGTGACGCGACGCTAATATTACGAAGCCCCTCATCTCCCTCTCTCCCTCTCTCCCTCACTCACCCTCACACCACTCCTCTCCCTCTCCCTCACCCTAACAGCTCCCTCCTCGTACTTCATCTGTCT
Organism: Portunus trituberculatus; assembly: GCF_017591435.1. Lineage (NCBI taxonomy): Eukaryota > Metazoa > Arthropoda > Malacostraca > Decapoda > Portunidae > Portunus > Portunus trituberculatus. The sequence continues at coordinate 18,755,047 of NC_059275.1, forward strand.
TTAATTTCACATCCATATCTCACCCTATCTTTATTATCTCTCTCTCTCTCTCTCTCTCTCTCTCTCTCTCTCTCTCTCTCATCCCTTTCTTTATCCTCCACCCTTTTTCATCACTCTCATTCTTCACCCTTCCTTTCTGGAGTACATAGCAGCACCCTGACCAGCGGAGGAGGAGGAGGAGGAGGAGGAGGAGCACACGTCCCCTCAGCCCGTGTGATACATCCTTTTTCGCATAATCCTGAGGGCGGAACTTCTCTCCAAACTCAACGGAGGGAGAAAGAAGACAAAAAGGTGATGACAAGAGGAGAAAATTCCCTCCCTCACCCTCCTTTTCCCTCCCTTCCCCTCCCTTCCCCTCCCTTCCCTTCCCTCCCCCCAGTAGAGAAGAGTCGTTTAATGGTGGCGGTCCTCCTTCATCAATTTTACTTATTCAAGACTCCGAGGCCTGAGTGTGCCGGGGCTAATATCGCTGCAGCCCAGAGCATTAAAAAGCACGCCCCTTTATAATGAAAATGGGAATTAAGGGTGCCGCAAGGAGGAGAAGGAGGAGGGGGAGAAGGAGGAGGAGGAGGAGGAGGTAGAGGAGGAGGGATGCTAGGAATATTGTGGGCACGATACGCGAGACACTCAGACAAGTGGGGAACAGAGAGGAGGAGAAGGAGGAGGTGGTGGTGGTGGTGGTGGTGGTGGTGGTGGTGGTGGTGGTGGTGGTTGTGGTGGTGGTGGTGGTGGTAGTGGTTGTGGTGGTGGAGGTGGAGGTGGAGGAAGGTAAAGGGAGCAGGGAATTCTTGTGCCTTCATTAATGTAAGGGAGAGAAGGAGGAGGAGGAGGAGGAGGAGGAGGAGGAGGAGGAGGAGGAGGAGGAGGAGGCGGCAAAGAGTGATGAGAGATAACATTTTCAAACACAAACAAGATGATAGAGAGAGAGAGAGAGAGAGAGAGAGAGAGAGAGAGAGAGAGAGAGAGAGAGAGAGAGAGAGAGAGAGAGAGAGAGAGAGAGAGAGAGAGAGAGAGAGAGAGACACGTAAGTAAATTAAACCAAAAAAAAGTAAATAAAGATCATAACAAGAAAATAAGAAAATAATTAACCACCACCACCACCACCACCACCACCACCTCCACCACCACCACCACCACCATCACCACCACCACTCACGATACTTAACCCCTTCAGTACCATGATGGATTTCTATATTCTTTCTGGTTACTATTTGGTGATTTTATACAGCTTTAGAAACTCATGTGGAGGATTAAAATAGTGAAGATTCTTGACCATTAATTTTCTGACCTCCATAGACCCTTGCTAATGTCAATAAAATGGTCTAATCGTACACAAAACTCAAGGCAAAAATGTGTCCCAGTACTGAAGGGGTTAGAGAAAAAATGTGTCCCAGTACCGAAGCGCTTAAAGATGAAATGTGTCCCAGTACTGAAGGGGTTAAAAATGAAAAATAAAAGGATTTGAATAAAAATGAACACAAACGCGTCTCATTTGGCCCTATCAGACAGCAGGAGGTAAAATAATCATTCCGCGTCGTCACCGCTTACAATACTCGCGCCATAAACGCTTCCGCCATAATGGAAGTGACGGCAACGCTGATTCAACACAAATAATAGACAAACATTCCCCGTTTTCATTCCACATTGATAAATATCCAAGCCTCCCCCACTCTTCCGCCTCAATCGCAAAAGAAAATGGGATTAAATATTACACCTCGCAAATCAGTTACGCTGGAAAAGATTTATGTTGTATTCATTTAAATGTATATGCTGGTGGTGGTGGTGGTGGAGGTGGTGGTGGTGGTGGAGGAGGTGGTGGTGGTGGTGGTGGGTGTTCAATATTCTTTTTTTTTTTTTTCTTTCCCAGCTTGACTGTTGAAAGTTAATTCCAGCATATACTCCATCCAGCCAGCGCCAGTCTTTGCTTTAGTGACGCTCTTGTTCTTTTTTTCTTTTCCTTTTCCTTTTCCTTTTTATCTTCGAGCACGTCATGTTTACTTTCTTGAGCTTCATTATCATTATTTTCTTTCTTTTTCCTTTGGTTCTGCGTGAAATCACTGTTTTTTCCTCTCTTCCTTTGCTTCTGTGTGGAATTGTGGTGTTTTTTCTTATCTTTTCTTAATTTTTTGTATTATCTTATTCTCTTTCCACTTTAGTATTCCTCTCATTTTTCCATTTCTTCTTCT
>NC_059275.1:18764732-18769732 GCF_017591435.1 Portunus trituberculatus
AGAATAATTGAAAGAAGAAGAAAAAGAAGAAAAAAAGAAGATGAAGAAGAAGAAGAGAAAAAAAGAGAAAGAAATGATGAAAAAAGAAATAAGATGAACCTCGAAGTACTTCATGTGTGTGTGTGTGTGTGTGTGTGTGTGTGTGTGTGTGTGTGTGTGTGTGTGTGTGTGTGTGTGTGTGTGTGTGTGTGTGTGTGTGTGTGTGTGTGTGAAAATAAAACTATGATAACTTAGCTTAAAATCTGATACGGATTCCTAATTAGACCCAAAAGACGCCAGGCTCAGTTCAGCTCCCTTAGGACGGGTCACCATTGTCACCAGAGGAACCTTGGGCGAGGCATCTCCACCGGGACACGCGAGGCTAACTAATCACGGGGAAGGAGTCACGCACGCACCTCCGCCATGCTTGTGGATTACACGGCAAACACTGGAGGATGATTCCCTTTCATTAACATCCACCACACCTCAAGAAAAATTACCACATGTCTACACTCTCTCTCTCTCTCTCTCTCTCTCTCTCTCTCTCTCTCTCTCTCTCTCTCTCATGAGTCGAAGAAAGGAAACAGAGGAAAAAGATGAAAATATAGAAGGAAAGGAGGGGAAGATGTGGAGCTGGAGGAAAAACTAGAAAAGCGCAAAGAGGAAAAGGAAGAAAAAAAGAAGGAAAGGTGAAATGAAGATCTGGAGGAAAAAAAAGGAAACAAGGAAGAAAAATAAAAATAAAGAAAGAAATATGGAAAATGAAGACCTTGAGGAAAAAAAAAAAGAAAAGAAACAAGGAAAAAGAAGGAAACAGAAGGAAAAGAAAGGAAAAAATGAGGAGCTGGAGGAGAGGGAAGGGCCAGGAAGGGATCAGCTATCACTACTAAGACGACCACGACGACAACGTACGAGCAACGGAAGGCAGCAGACACACGACCAGCGGGGAGGCTCACAGGGGAAGACAAAACACAAGCACTAATTGGTATTTGCCTTCACTCCTGCAGGCAGCGCGAGGTGAAGGGGAGGGGAGGGAGGGTGAAGGACACGAGCATCTATCATAACCAGCAACGAGGAGGAGGAGGAGGAGGAGGAGGAAGAGGAGGAAGAAGAGGAGGACCATAACCGACTACCGCAAATGATAAGAACCGAACAAACGACCACATGAACAGCAGAAAGAGGAGGAGGAGATGAAGAAGTAAGAGGAGGAGGAAGAGGAGGAGGAGGAGGAGGAGGAGGAGGAGGAGGAGTGCTTGACTACCTCCACTACCATGACCGACTACTGCAGACGACACAACACGAGCAGAGACGACGACAGGCAGGCATATGTGAAGAGTGGACTCCTACCTTCAAACTCATGAAAGAGGCGAGAGTGCAGACCAGCGGGGCTCTTCTTACCTGAGGGAGAGAAAGAGAAGCAGGTTAACAAGATGGCACGGTTACAGGTATCAGGTTACAGGTGACACGCAGCCCAGGTGATGTATGGACAGGTGGAAAGGTGTAGAGTGTATAACTGCACTTTGGGAGGGCTGGGCTTGGTCACACACACACACACACACACACACACACACACACACACACACACACACACACACACACACACTGCGGACTCAAAATTGGAAGCCATATAATTATTAAAATGTATTCTCCCACGAGCTGTGTGTGTGTGTGTGTGTGTGTGTGTGTGTGTGTGTGTGTGTGTGTGTGTGTGTGTGTATACATGTGTATTTTTTTGTGTGATATATAAATAAGAGTACTTAATGGTAATTGGGATGTAATTATTCTTGATTAAAAACGACGCAGACCAGTGTGGCGGCGAGGGACTCTCTGCCTCATGCCCGCGGTGTTTGCCTCTCACGCCCTCCCTGGCCTGTTGCTGGAGGGACTTTCATAAAGCCTCTCTCTCTCTCTCTCTCTCTCTCTCTCTCTTTCGTCAGTGCAGCGAGTCGTGGTGCTCCTCGGCGCCTGGGCTGGAGCGAGGGTGGGCAGCAGCACGGCGGCAGGCTCCCCCGGGTGCTCGGGGCCTCCCGCGGGTACGTGTTGACGTGGCGGGGCCCCGTGCTGCGCCGCCGAGACGCCCGGCCGCGGGTGTGCACCGGTAATGGTGGTTTATCGAGGACGCTACTTGAATTTATTTGCTATTGTCCGCGGCGCCCCTACGCCCCCTACCTGCAGGCGCTGACGTCCTCGCCTGATAGTTTGGTTCGCTTGATAAAATTATGCTAATGATCACAAAGGTAATCGTGATGAAGAGGAGAAGCAGGACTCACGTCTGCCGCATCGCCCAATCACGGCCCCTGCTCGCCTTATGGACGGGACGGCGGCCGTGTAAACGAGTCGGACGTGCGGTACACAGATCCCAGTCACACGGGCTATTAAGACGTCGCTGTGATCCACTTTGATCGTCATACACACGGCGCGGCTGCCTGTCGCCGGCCTCGGGGGAGGGGAGGCGGGGGAGGAACACGGCGCAACATGCTCCTTACACCTCTGAGGGCATTCCTGAGGCTTTAATCATGAGGCTGTGCTGGTGGGGACATGAGGACACTGGTCGGCGAGGGAACAAACTCAGTGTTCCCCAGATGCCCGCCGAGTGAGTGTGAGTGTGCAGGCCGCGGTGCACAGGCCCGTGGGGGTGGTGTCAACCAATCGGATTTATGGATGCTAAGTGACAGCCAATAGGGTTTATGGATACCCCGTGCGGACCAATGAGGAAGCGAGTTAAGTACAGGGGTGGGGCCGGGCACGGTGGGGCGTGGACTGTTGCAAGGGAGGGTCAGACGGGCACTGCAGCCACAACACACCGCCGCGCCACCACACCACCGCCCTCTACACCACCACTGCTATACACTCCGCTCCGCCACGACGCTAAATCAACCACATTTGCCACAACTACTCGCTCCGCGGCGCCTGTGGAGGGCAGGGGAAGGGGGAATGAGGAAGGGGAAGAGGTGAGACTTGAACTGCACTCACTCGGCCTTCACAGTTCCGCCAAGCGAGGCAACACAGCGACAAATGACGAGGGTAAACACCACCGCTAGTGCTCTACCCACGTCACAACATCCCGACCCGCCCCGCCACCCGCCGTCACCACAACGCAGAGCACTCACACCACTAAGGGCCAAGTTATGAGCCACACCGTAGCCAAGATGAGTCCTTCCCACCTCGCTGACACCCCGTCCAAGCTTCCCCCCTCGACCTCCTCCCTCAACTTCTTAAAACTCGGAAGTACACTGTCTTATCCTGCGTGTAGTCTCCCCGCAACCCCGCTAAATGAGAATGTAAGGAGGAGGGAGATGAATAGGAGGAGGGAGAGAAGGAAGAGGAGGACGAGGAGGAGGAGGATCATGGATATAGATTGAGTTTTCTTTCCTCGCTTTTCTGTGATAATCTACACCATGTAAATGCTCTGAGGAGGAGAAAAAATCAAAACATACAAGAAAACTAAAAATGAGATTAATAAATAACGGCTTAGCAAATGAAGGAAGAGGAGAAGAAGGAGGAGGAGGAGGAGGGGGAAGAGGAGAAGAAGAAGGAGGAGGAGGAGGAGGAGGAGGAGGAGGAGGAGAGAAGGAAGGGACAGGCAACACTTGATACAAATCTTATTCCTGTATTTATCCGTCCCGAAGCATCCTCGTCACGGAACTCAGCGTCTTGTGGTCAGGAGTCACGATCAATGACCACAGAGAGGCCACAAGTCAGGTCACCTTCTGCGGGCGTCTGGGTGTGTGATGTGTCGCGCCGTGCACTCCCAGACTCCCTGACCCCCATCCATCGCCCCCCTCCGCGCCCCCTCGCCCTGACAGTCCGAGTGAGGGCAAATAAATATCTTTCGAGTGTTAATGCACGTGTCCAAGGAGGAAATGCAGTTTAATATAGTCGTGGCTGCGTGTCTGAGTGCTTGGTATTTTTATAGATGCATTTTGTCATTATTTTTAACTTTGATGATACTTTGCACTGGGTTTAGTGGTGTTCATATTATTTCATCTCTCTCGTGTGAAAGTGAAAGATCTGCATAAGATAATCTGGATAAGTAGTATTAATATTAGCCTTGTGGAAAATGTAAATTATAGTGTTTTCAGCAAATAATGTAAAAAAAATAGCGATACAACACAGCTGCTTTGTGAATAAAAAATGAGTATCGTTACAACATCTAACATTCATTTGATAAGAGCCTGAAAAAATGCACAAATCATTTATATACCTGAAAAAAAATAATATCAGCAGCATCAACTCTTTTTTTTTCATGTCTTTACAATTACTTTAGATAATTATAATTTTTAACACGCTGATGACCTGGGTAAATTATACAGCATTACTATTAGGAAGCAGTCCCACAGGAAGCCCACGCAGACCCACTACACACTCAGCCCAGCCCAGCCCCGCCCAGCCCCACATACACTCACGGTACAAATAGGATGCTCCACTGGTAAACTCTGGAACTCCCTGCCTGTGTCTGTATTTCCAGCTTCCTGTGGCTTAACTTCATTTCAGAGGGAGGTTTCATGATATTTATCCCTGTCTTATGGTTAACCCTTTCTGATCTGTAAGGGGACTGACGACTGAGTGGAACTTTTTCATAATATTTTTGCTGCCCTTGACAAGTTTTTCCCTCATATATATATATATATATATATATATATATATATATATATATATATATATATATATATATATATATATATAAATATATATAAAATTCTCCCTTGAACATCCTCCCTCACTGTAAACCCCACTCAACACCCCCACACTAAGCACCCCACACTCACACCCCCTCACTGCACCCCACACCTCACAGCAGCCGCATCCATTCCACTCCTTCCACAACCACAACAAGAGATTCCTTCCCGCATCCTCCGCCTCCCAGCCCCAGCCCCTTCACAGCCTCACCGCCTCGTACCAACTCATACCACCCCCGACGGCCCCCTTGCAGTCCCACCCTGCCGGCCCTCTCACACCACAGGGCACAAAAACGCGGCTCTGAAGGCGGGGCGGGAGGTGGCAGGCGGGAGGAGACACCC
>NC_059275.1:18779732-18784732 GCF_017591435.1 Portunus trituberculatus
ACTTCCTTTCCTTTATCACTTTCCCTCTCATAGTTAGATATTTTGGTGTGAAAGTAACCTGTCTGACCCTCAATGCACACCTGCCCCTTAGTAAACACCTGGTGATCTAATGACAGGTGAGTTTTGCTTTCATAGATGCCCATAAGCGTCAATTTTCAGTCCCTCTTCCATTTAAACACTTCAGTAGCATGACGCGTCTCCATATTCATTCTGGTGACTATTTGCTGATTTTATACAGCTTCAGAAACTTATGTGGGGGATTAAAATAGTGAAGATTCTGGTCCATTTATCATCTAACCTCCATAGAAACTTCCTAATGTAAATGAAATTATCTAGTTGTACACAAATCTTAAGGTAAAAATGTGTCCCAATACTGAAGGGGTTAAGTGCGGGTGAGTGTAGAGAGGCCATTGACGGTGATGAAGAAGAGCGAGGGGAAACATCGTAACTCCTTCAGTATTGAGATGCCTTTTTTTGCCATGATTCTTGGGTATGATTGGACGATTTTATTTACATTAGGAAGGGTCTACAGGAGGTCAGAAAATTAATGGCCAGTCTTCACTATTTTGATCCCCACATAAGTATCTAAAGCTGTATGAAATCACCAAATAAAAGCAGGATAGATATTGAAAACACGGTCATGGTACTGAAGGGTTTAAAAAGAGGCAAATGAAAGAAGTTGATGGATTGAGAAATGGGAAGAACTTATATTAGACAATTACACATGTCTCGTATTTTCTTTTCGTTTTTCGTTTTCTTTCTTATTAAACTTACTTTCTGTTTAATTAATAGAAAAACATTTATCATGAACTTAGAACGGAAAAAAAGAAGATAAGATGAGAACATAAACACAAACACAAAATCCACATCGAATTGATAAAAGAAAACTGAAACAACTGAACCACGAAAACAGAAAACAAAACTAAAAACACAAAACAAAACCTCAAAAAACTGATAAAAAGAAACATTTCCCTACCAATCCCACACAGCACAGCGTCACACCGCCACCACACCGCCGCCGCTTCACTCCATACCACCTCAGCACTTTAAAAACACAATAAACTCTTGCATCTTTGGGTCACAGAAGCAAGAGTCGACACGTAACACCTCTCTTGCGCCGCTACACCATCTCCTTTCTTCCTCTAACTGTACAGCCAGGGAAGTTATTAGCTACCTCTCCTCCTCCTCCTCTTCCTCTTCCTCTTCCTCTTGTCTCCGCCTCCTCGCTCTCTCTCTCTCTCTCTCTCTCTCTTGCAGTAAAGCAGAGAGGGAAGCAAGGCCAGGTGAAATAAGGTAAGCTTGAGGGTGTCTGGGGCGGGGCAAACAGCTGGTGAGGTTGAAATAACAGCAACTACATTTAAGGGTGAGCTCAAGAAAGTGTTGGGTTTCGGTCTCTCTCTCTCTCTCTCTCTCTCTCTCTCTCTCTCTCTCTCTCTCTCTCTCTCTCTGAAGTATCGTATCACTCGTCAATGTAAGAGGAGGAGAATGAAAGGAATGAGGAGGAGGAAGAGAAGGAAAGAATGGTTTTAGTGGTACTCAGAGATGCATGGCCTCCTCTCTCGCCCCTCGCCCCTCCATTACGGCGTCAAGGAGCACGCTAGCATTTAACGGACGAACCACGTAATTAAACACACAGGAATTATACTCATTGGGGGGACAGGAGCATCGCCTTCATCACTACTACGAAGAGGAATATAGTGTGAACTGTTCCTGCCTCAATGCCTCAAGACACAGGCAAAGACTCGACAACCTTTCCATGGGCCCGTATTAAGAAACGCTTTGCTCTCTTTGCTCTCTCACCACGACTATTTTTCAGGGCCATAGAGATGACTAGCTAGGTTTTCAAGAGCGTTTCTCCAGTTAATAATGCAGAAATCTTGTCAATCTGCCTCTAGAACCGTCAAAACACCTTAAGAAACTGGTGTATACTTAAATAAACCCTCTTGAAATAGTGGAGGTGAAGCACAAAACTGTTTGAGAACACGAGCTCATCTCTTACTACACTTAGCGACACCAGTACACACACACACACACACACACACTCACTCACTCCTACACGCTCTCACAACCTTACGAGCGCAGGTATGAAGCGCCTAAAAATCAAGGAAATGCGTTTACTAAGAGGGTAATGTGTGTTCGTGTGGCGGGGTCGTGGTGGCGCTGGAGACGGGAGGCGCATCTTGAGAGAGAGGTGGATGGGGGCAGCTCACGCGAGATGACAAGGCGCCTCTTCCTCTGTTCCCATCACGCCAGTCACCAGCGCTCATGACGGCGGTGACAGCGGGCAGTGAGTGGGGCCGGGAAGTCATGGAGGTGATGGAGAGGGCGGGAGTGAGCAAGAGGGAGAGGGAGAGCGAGGAAAGAGTAAAGGAAAGGTGGAAAAACTGATGTTAACTCGTGTCAAGGAGCATCAGATTAAAATTTACGACAGGATGTGGGTTATGTTGGAGTGGATTGGGTGAGGCAAGCTGAAACACGATGCATGGTGAGTGTGTGTGTGTGTGTGTGTGTGTGTGTGTGTGTGTGTGTGTGTGTGTGTGTGTGTGTGTGTGTCAGCTGGTCGCGTGCGGTATGGTGGCAAACACACACACACACACACACACACACACACACACACACAGCACGCGGAAATAGGAATAGGATGGGGAGGAGGAGGAGGAGGAGGAGGAGGAGGAGGAGGGGGAGGAGCTGTACTAGACAAGAACGAGGCTGACTGGACAGAAAACGAGAGTGTAAGTGGGAGACGGCGAGACAGATATATCACGAGGGGAGCTTGGACACACACACACACACACACACACACACACACACACACACACACACACACACACACACACACAAGCAATAAGAACCCTGACCGTGAAGTGGTTCTCCTCACCCTTCTCTCTTTTCCCTTTCCATTCAATATTCTCCTTTTCACTACTACCTCCTCCCCTCACCTCCTCCTCCTCCTCCTCCTCCTCCTCCTCTAGCTCTCCTGCACATCTCCTCCTGCTCCTCCGCCGCGAGCATGACAGACAAGCTGGCGTCGTCGTGAGCCGCGCCAGGATTGTTACATATCTCGGGGCTGGATGCTGCTGACAAGGATCCATGTTGGGTTCCATCTTATCTCTCAGGATTTCCAGCCGGCGACCAATCACGTGAGGAGATGCCGGACTGGAAGTTGCTTTTGCCACACGGAGATCCTGGAATTTCCCCGCACCCTAGTTTCCGCTCTCCGTCAGCCCTGGAAGACCCGCCGAGCTGCCGTGTGTGGGTGCTGCTTCCCCACATCCCCCCACCCCCGACGCACCATCTCCCCACGATCTCCCCACACCGGCACTCACTCCCGCTGGAAAAAAATAACCCGGTGTCTGAGGATTCCAGGCAAAATTCCAAGACAGAGGACCGACCAATCCGCGGCCGTCGGCTGTTCCAGAGCATCCAGGGAGGTGAGGTGTCGCCCGATTGTCTTGGGAATCGCCTCGACCTGGAACCTGGAACCTGGAACCTGGAGCCTGGAAGCAAGGTCGACCAGCGCACTTGGCGATGCTATATTTCCTGCTGGATGTCACCGTCACGCCGCCGCCTGTCCCTCCCTCATTCCCGGCCCACACAAAACACCGACCAATGGAGACAGGAGAGAGATAGAAAGAGGGAGAGAGAGAGAGAGAGAGAGAGAGAGAGAGAGAGAGAGAGAGAGAGAGAGAGAGAGAGAGAGAGAGAGCGGCGTCCCTGTCTGGTCGATCGAGGATTTTTATCTCACCCCTTTTTTCAGCAGTTTCAGTGGTATTTTTTCCCTTCCTCTCTCTCTCTCTCTCTCTCTCTCTCTCTCTCTCTGTTGTTAATTCTCGCACACTTCCTGGTTTAATTTTTCTTCCTACTTTTCCCCTTCCCTCTACCCTTCTCCTCCCCTCCTCCTCTCCTTCCTCCCCCTGGCAGCGAGTCCGTCCCTTCATCACCCCCACATTAGCCTCGGGCGCTGAAAGGACTCATCTTTCTTCTTAATTTCACGGAACCTTCGTCATATACCACCCAAGGGATCATTAGCAGACACACACCACCACCGCCACCACTACCACACACCACCGCCCATGCCGCTCACCACCACCACCACAACCATCACCACCACAACCACCACCACCACTAGAGCGATATAAGGTGTGTATAAAACAGCACATCCACCCTTAAAGAGAAATCCCATTCCACTAGCGCCACCTTTGCCTACTCCTCTTCCTCCTCTTCCTCCTCCTCCTCCTCCTCCTCTCCTCTTCCTCTTCCTCTTCCTCCTTCTCCTCCTCCTTCCGTATATTGACGATGTGGCGGTCGTCCCGTCACTATAGCAACACTGGACAACACCGCGCCCATTCCAAACCTCCGGGGCGCCCCAGTAGTGGCCTCGCGAGAACCTTTCCTGGGGGCCGCGAGGGGAGTCCGAGGCCCTGAGGGAGGCGCAGGGGAGGGCAGGGTCGTAACTCCGCCAGAGCAGCGGCGTGGCCACGAGGAAGGATCGGAGGCGGCGCGGGATGGGCACGAAGCCAAAATGCGAAGGTTGGGACGCCTCTCGCTCGTGATCAATATTGACTATGTTCTATTCGCAGGTGAGGCTCCGGTCAGCCCTCCAATGGACGCCAAGGAAATAAATTCGTTTCTTACATCTATTTTTCTTTCTTTATGCTTTGAAGTAGCGCTAAGAACAGTGATCATTAAGGTGACGGCGAGCAGTGAGGGAGAGGCGCGTGAGAGCTGCCAGTGAGGGAGAGGGTGCTTGTGTGAGTGAGTGAGTGTGTGAACGGAGAGGGGAAAGAGGGTAAAATGAGTAGCAGAGTTGTGTGTGTGTGTGTGTGTGTGTGTGTGTGTGTGTGTGTGTGTGTGTGTGTGTGTGTGTGTGTGTGTGTGTGTGTGTGTGTGTGTGTGTGTGTGTTTATGGATGGGAAGGTGAAACACAGAACAAGTCCATCATCAAAAACAAACGATGACTACCCTTCCTAGAACTTTGGGTAAATCTGAACCTCTCTCTC
>NC_059275.1:18787232-18789732 GCF_017591435.1 Portunus trituberculatus
GGAGGAGGAGGAGGAGGAGGAGGAGGAGGAAGGAGGGAAGAATTAGCAAAGGAGTAAAAGCTTAAATTAACCCTTTCTTATGAGTTTTTATATCGCCGCAGAGACTCGCGGTGTAAATACGAAACTAAAACACAAATAGAGACCAAAATATAACATTAAAAATTCACATCAAACTCTCTTATTAGTCAAAACTCGGGTACGTCCAATGCCACCACCACCACCACCACCACCGTTGCAACCAGCACCTCCTCCTCTTCCTTCGACATTTCCCGTCTCGCCAGCAGGTCTCAAGACAATTAGGTCTGTCCCCGCCTGTGTGCTGACGCCGGCCTGACCCACCTGCTGACACGGCCCGCTATTTTGTCAGCCGGTAAGAGTGACTTCCTCAACGTTATGGGAACTGTTCTGTCGGTGGTGATGGTGATGGTGGTGATGGTAGTGGTGGTGGTGGTGGTGGTGGATGTGAGTGCTTTTGTTCTTTTTTTTTCTCTCTTCTCATTTTGTTTAGTTGTTTCTCATTGGTTGTGTTGGTTGTGTTGGTGCGTGGCGGCGTTGTCGGGCCTCGCGAGCACCATGGCGGCGGATCGCTTGAATATTTAAAGGGCGACGGCAAGCAAACATGAATAACAAATTTCTCCGCCGTCATAAGCTGCTGCCGTGTTTTCGTTTTCTTCGACGCGTCTTGCTTCTTTCCCTTCCCTTAACACATGCACGCCACAATGCCTTTCCTTCGTGTTTCTTCCCTCCTTAATGCTTGCTCGTCTGCTCTTCACTTATCGCGCTTTATCTTCGTCTCACAATTTATCTCCTTGTCTCTCTTGTCGTTTGGTTCGTCTGCTTTATCCCCAGCGGTGGGACTCCAGCTGGGCGCTCAAGGTTCCTCATTTAAGCTTCGTCGTCGCAAACACAAGGCAAATTGGTTCTCATTACGCCTCAGCATCTACTAAGCAAGGCTCCCACCCTCCTCTGTGATGCCCAAATCCCTCCTCCTCCTTCTCCTCTTCCTCCTCCTCCTCCTCCTCCTCCCCCTCCACTACCACCAGCACTAGTCTTGCCAGCAACAGCCCGACCTGCCAACAGATCTAACAACGGGAGCGCCAGCAACAACAGCCCATGCTTCCCCGCGGCCTCGCCTCATCAGCAGTCAACCCTCCCGCCCCAGGACTGCTCCGGGTGGGGTCCTACCACCTCCAAGACGACCTGGAGACCGCCGCCGTGCATCATGAGACGAAACAACACAAGGTCGTCACTCACACAAGGCTCGGAGTGTTGTGAAAAGTGCTCCTTGTTTATTGTATCGACAAGTCTGGAGGACGAAATGCTATTCGTCACGTTTTTTTTTTCCCTTCAATCGACACCACGAGTTTGGGCTTCACGTCTTGGCTTTGTTGTCCCTTCTACAGGATGATGAGCGAGGCTGTGACTGGCGGTGACCCGAGGAGGCGTCCTGCTGAAGGTGGAGGAGGAGGACGTGTCAGGCGAGGTGTTTGCCCAGTGTTGAGTCTCCCAGGTGCCTCAGCTCCCACCGCTCGATTTGTTTGGCCGCGGCGTGATGAGTGAGCCTGGCAGGCGTGGCGTGGCGTCCTTCACGGCAGAGGACAGTCGTGATGCAACAAGGAACACCCGCAGCCTGGCACCTCCCTCCTCCCCCGGGAACCATCACGAGACGCTTGGGTCAGGTAATGAAGCCAGAGGGACCGTCCTTACGCCTTCTTTTTTCATCACATCGTTATTTTTTTCCCTTTCTGGCAATACACGCTGTGATGGCGGGCAGCACCACTCTCATTACTGCGGGGTGGTGGCTGGCGGGACAGTAACTTAAGCCCCATAATGACTTACACCACCTGTCAGGCGCGGTGCGATAAATTTGGCTTGTGTTTTTACTTCTTCACGCACGATCGGGTGTCAGCAGCAAAGTGTTCTGGAGCAGTTGTCGGGCGCAGCGGAATTTATAGGTGGATGTTTTGAAGCCTCGTAATTGGAAAGGTTAATCGATGTTTTGGAAGTCGCCTTGAGGGTCTGAATGGCGCCACCGCTGATGTTTCAATAATAATAATGATCGATGGCGGATGAGGCGAGGCAGTGCCGCCCGCCACCACCACGACAAGGCGAGGCGGTGATGGAGTGCCGTGCTGCCCGCCAATATACTACGAGAGAGGAAAGAGACAGAAAAAATAATAAACTGACGGAAACTGTCTTTAGGTACTCCTACTTCTCCACTCTTTTCCTTTACCACCACCACCACCACCCCATCACAACCACCACCATCACAACCACCACCACAACCATCACTATCACCCATTCCCGTCGATGTCATCACCTCAGCTTCACCCAAACTGTTGACAATCATCTAACTGAAAGCCACGTCCATACTGCGTCCCCGTGACTCCCTCATTCCTCCTCTCCTCCCTCCCTCCCTCCCTCCCTCCCTCCCTCCCTCCCTCCCTTCCTGCCTCCTTCCTTTCCTCCCTCCCTGCACTGCCTCACTGTCCCAGAGATG
>NC_059275.1:18794732-18829732 GCF_017591435.1 Portunus trituberculatus
GCAGGAGGAGGCGACACAGGAGGAGGAGGAAGAAGAAGAGGAGGAGGAGGAGGAGGAGGAGGAGGAGGAGGAGGAGGAGGAGGAGGAGGAGGAGGAGGGAAATCGAGTTTAATCCTCTAATACTAATCCTCTCCAGGTTGCCCACTCTCTCTCTCTCTCTCTCTCTCTCTCTCTCACACACACACACACACACACACACACACACACACACACACACACCTCCCGCCGGGGGTCAGACTGCTGGTTTCCGCTTCTGCCTGACCGTCGCGGATATTGAAATGCAACTCTCCCAGCATTACCACAGCGAGCACCGGCCGCCCTGCTGTTAATGACTCCTTCTTGCGCTCTAACTCATAAATGGCTCCTCCTCCCGCTCCTCCTCTTGCTGCTCCTCCTACTACTGCTCCTCTTCCTTCTCTACCTTCTCCTCCTGTCGAGCCGATTATCTAATTCAGATCTGGTGCTTCCCTCTGTCCAATACATTATCTAATGCAGATTTGATGCCTACTTCTTCCTACTGGATTATTAAATACAAAATTGGTGCCTCTTTTGGCGTCCCAAGGATTATGCAACTTCGAGGACGCGGGCAAGACCTGAATCCTCGCGGTCAGATTAGGACATGCTTCACCAAAGACGAGGCACGGTTCTTTTCCTTTTTTCTTTTTCTTTTTCTACATTTTATATTTGTTTTGCCTTCTTTTTCTTCTTGTATCTGACGAGGCGACGTGCCTGCTGCGGGTCAGAGGAGGTCCAAAGAACAGCGAGGAAATCTGTCTTTCCATTCTATATTAGCTTTAGCCTTCCACTATTTCTGACGTGCACGAGAAAGAGCACAGGGAAGTGATAAGAGGAGCAATGAAGTCCACCGGTCCATTCTATATTTGTTTTAGTCCTTCCCAGTTTCTGACAAGGAGGCGAAGAGTCCCCGGAAGGCTAAGGAAGGCTGAGGAAGTCCGCCTCTCTATCTTATCCGGGCCGCGGGTCGAAACTCTCTAGGCGGGTTGTAAAAGTGTGTGTAAAAGGTTTATCAGTTGTAATAAAGAGGTAGTCGCAGTAAAGAGACAGTCCTAGTAGCTGGTTGGCTTTAATTAAGTACCCAGCACCTCGGCGCGCCCCGTCCCGCCGCGATGTTGCACAAGGCACTATGCAAATGAGACGCCGCCGCTGCATCCTGCTACACAGTACTCAGATCGCCGGAGATACGCAGATAAAACTCCCGGTGTCGTGTGCTGCGGGAAATAGGCTGAGACACCAGAGAGAGAGAGAGAGAGAGAGAGAGAGAGAGAGAGAGAGAGAGAGAGAGAGAGAGAGAGAGAGAGAGAGAAACGATGACCTACCTGCCGAAGTAACAGCGCGGGTGGTGGGTGTGTGGTTACCTACCAAGACGCGCCCTACACGTTACGCTTCCTGATTGCGATATGAGAGAGAGGACAAAGAAGACGATGGTGATGATGATGGTGATGATGATGGTGATGAATGTGGAGGGCGTGAGGGCGGCCGTAAAACCTTCACTCGTCGCGAGGAAAATATTGATCAGGGAAGAAATGCCCGCGCGGGTATTACTTGGCGGGCGGCGGGCGGCAAGCGGCGGGCGGCGGGCGCGGGACATGCGTAATCATAAAACCATTAAGGGATCAGAACCACATTACGTCGCCATAAAGAAAACAAATACCTGCCGCTCGTCCGCCAGATAAGGTGTTGGATCCCCTCTCTCCCCCCTCTCCCTCTCCCTCTCTCTCTCTCTCTCTCTCTCTCTCTCTCTCTCTCTCTCCCTTATTCCTTTTTCGTCACTTTTTCCTTATTCTCATTCGTTTTATATTGTTTTCTTCCTGTTTTGTTTTGTCTTCCATCGTCTCTATCTCTCTCTCTCTCTCTCTCTCTCTCTCTCTCTCTCTCTCTCTCTGCCCTTATTCCTTTTCTCTACTTTTTCTTTATTTTCATTCGCTTTATATTTTCTCACTTTTTTATTCTCGTCTCTGTCTTCTCCTTTCCTTAGTCTGTTTATTCCATCTCCTTCTCCCTCTCTCCTCTCCTCTCTCCTCTCTCTCTCTCTCTCTCTCTCTCTCTCTCTCTCTCTCTCTCTCTATTCCTTTTCCCTCATTTTTTCTTTATTTTCACCAGCTTTATTTTCTTCCTTCCTGTTTTTGATTTTCATCTTATTGTTCTCTTTTCCTTTGTCTATTCATTTCCTTATCTATCTTTTCTTCTCCTTTGTTCCTTTTCCTAGTTTTTTGCTTTTTCTATTCCCTTCATTATTCCTTATTTTCATTTTCTTCATATTAGTATTTCTTCATTCTCCTCTTATTTGTAAATCAATCTTTTACTTCATCATATTCCTTCTCGTGTTCTTATTTCCCTATTTACTCGTCTTTCTCTACTTCAAAACCATTAATTTCCATCCTCTTGTGTCCTTATTCGTCTTCCTTCTCCTTCGTCTTTCTCTCTCCTCCTTTTCTTCTCCTCTTCTTTCCTCTTTCGCGTGCACCATTTCTTTCCATCATCATCTCTTGTCTCTATTCTTCCACCTTCCCCTCTCCTCTTTCATCCTCTTCTTCTCTCTCTTCTCTCATCTTCCTCTTTCGTCTTGTCTACACCATTTCTTTCCATCATCTCATCCTTTTCTTCTCCTCTCCTCTTCCTCTTTGCACCATTTCTTCCCATTATCTTTTGTCTCTATTCCTCCACGTCTTCGTCCTTTTTTTTTCTCTCTCTCTTCTTTCCTCTTCATCTTTCGTCTTTCCATTTCTTTCCATCACCTGGTCCTTTTCTTCTCCTCTCACTTCCTCTTTTGCCTACATCATTATCATCTCTTGTCTGTATTCCTCCACCTTCTCCTGTCCGCCCTTTTCTTTTGCTCCTGTTCCTCGTTCGCCTACACGCTCACTCTGATGCGATCGCCGGTGTTCTTTGTGAGACTCTCTAGACTCGTGTCGTTGGAGGGGACCCGGGCGGCCTGTTAGAGCGAGGCGCCGCGGATACTGAAGGCGCAGCTGATGGGAAGCGATACCTGAACACCAGGCAGCCAACACCACGAACCGCGAAAACTGAGGCTGCGAATACCTGGGGACACCAATACTCGATGTGGAGGTGATAGCGAGGTGGTGTGGGTGGTGGTGGTGGTGGTGGTGGTGGTGGGAAATAGGAGAGGTTTGTGGGAATGTGATTTGTGGTTTGAGTTTACATTTTGTTTATGTTTTTTTTTTGTCTGTCTGTCTGTCTGTTTGTTTGTCTCTATCTGTCTTTTTTGTCTGTCTCTCTCTCTCTCTCTCTCTCTCTCTTGCTTGTTGTTGTTGTTCATCGCAATAGACAGTTTCTCTCGTGACATCTATGGTTTTATTTCTTTTTTCATGTTTTCTCTTCTCTCATTCCACTATCTCTCTCTCTTTATCACGTTCGCCTTTCTCCATTTTGCCTTCTCCTGCAGTTCCTCTTCCTCTGATGACCTCGTCTGCCCTCACTCTATCCATGTTTTTCTCTATGGTCGCAGCTATTTTTTTGCCCCACTGCCTCCTTCTCTTCCTCTCTGCCATCTCCTCCTTCCTCTTGCATTATCTTCTCCAGTTCCTCTTCCTTTACAATCTTCATGTTTTTTTGCTTTCTCATTTTTCCATTTTTTTCTTTTATATTTTTCTTAACATCTTTTTCCTCATCCATTACCTCCTTCTCCTTTTTCCTCCTCCTCCTCCTCCTCCTCCTCCTCCTCCTCCTCCTCCTCCTCCTCCTCCTCCTCCTCCTCCTCCTCTTCCTCCCGCCTCGGCCCAGCGATAGTCACAGCCACAACTAAAGCATGGAGGCACCAATAGGCTGACAGGCCAAATATTTCATTCATTCGCCAGCTTCATGCATATTCATGGTTCATTTCCATTGTAATGACTGGTGCTACGTGGACCATACCAGCCCCCGAACCTTACCACCTCCTCCTCCTCCTCCTCTTCCTCTTCTTCTTCCTCTTCCTCTCCATTCCACTTCACCAATGCTATGCCTCCGCCTTCCTCCTCCTTTCCTGCATTTCCCCACTGGTTTGCGTGCATATAAATTCATCTACCCTTCCTTCTCTTCCTCCTTCGTGCTTTCCTACTCTTTGTCTTTACTCTTACTCTGCCTTGCCTCTTTTCTTTTTTCAGCCTCCTCCTCCTCCTTCTCCTCCTTCTCCTCCTCGTCCTCTTCCTAGTGCCGACATGACCACCAGCATCATCCCTCCGCTATTCCTCTCCTCCTCTCCATCACTCAAGTTAATTTTAGTTTCAGCAGAATTAGGCAACACAAAAACCGTCTCGCAACACCTGGGAGCCGCCGGACGAGGATCATGTACGTGTACCTGGCAAAGATGAGGCTGGCCAGTGGGTGGAAATTCATAACAACATCGACGAATAAGATGATGAGAGTTAAAATACATGTGGTTTTGTGGTGTGGGTTTTTTTTTCTCTTGTGTGTGTGTGTGTGTGTGTGTGTGTGTGTGTGTGTGTGTGTGTGTGTGTGTGTGTGTGTGTGTGTGTGTGTGTCTGTTTATCTCTTTACCGTGCAAGTGTCTGCAATTACACGCTATGAAAAAGGATAGAACCACTTCAGAAAATAAATAACTACACGCACACGCACACACACACACACACACACACACACACACACACACACACACACGTACACCCCAGAAAAGACGAAAGACTAACTCTATACTTAAAAAAAAGAAAAAAAAGAAAAATAGTAAACAATCTTTCTCTTGAGCACACTTTCCCTCAGTCACGCAGCGCCTCTCCTCTTCCTCCTCCTCCTGCTCCTCCTCTTTCTCCTCCTCCTCGTTCTACTCCTCCAAGTCTTGTCCTAAGGGGCGTGACGCTACTAGTAACACACTGCTCTTCTTTTTATGGGCTTCCTGGCTGTGTGTTCCTCTTCTGCAGATGGCCGTGGAGGAGGAGGAGGAAGAAGAGGAGGAGGAGGAGGAGGAGGAGGAGGAGGAGGAGAGCAGCCATTGTTTGCTCATTTCCCTGCCCCCTTCACCCCCTCCATTTGCATCTCATTAGTTCGTGTATACTTTAAAAAGAGCCATTTACCTTGACGTTTAAGGATGACAAAAAGCAAAGCGGCTGAGTAAGGCAGGTTAATGTGGCAGTCACGTGACACCATGACGCAACACGATGCTCACCTGTCCTCCCTCTCCCTCTCTCTCTCTCTCTCTCTTTCTCTCTCTCTTTCTCCATTGCAGTTACTTATATTTGCTAATCTGTTGAGTGTATCTGTTTGTTTACACTCTCTCCTTTGTTTGTGTTTGTTCGTCTAAGTGTTTTATAAGAGACCCAGATGAGGTAGTTCATTTTTGTTCGATGAAAAGAGATTACCGTGGACACACACACACACACACACACACACACACACACACACACACACACACACACACACACACACACACGAGGTTAATCTGTAGGGAGTGACGATGAGGGGGAAAGTAACGAGGAAAGTAATTACTAGAGGAGGAGGAGGAGGAGGAGGAGGAGGAGGAGGAGGAGGAGGAGGAGGAGGAGGAGGAGGAGGAGGAGGAGGAGGACGGGAGACTCGTGGCCAAATCCTCCGCCACAATAAACGAACCTGTTAATCTTGCTCGGGAACTGATGCATAAACATGATTTAATTATATGAAATTGCTTTTTTTTCCATAACATTACTGCCAAAGAGGTAAAGATGAGTCTCCTTCCATGACGCCATCACAAAAAAAAAAAAAAAGAAAACTATTGTGCTCATTATCATCATCATTATTACTACTATTATTGACAAGGACAGAGCAAAGAGAATTTCATTGGATATGATATGAAGTGAGGTGAGGTGAGGTGATGTTAGGTGAGATGACAATTATTCTTATTAACACTGACAGCGAAACATGACTCAAATCTCATAGAAAAAGACGATTTGATGAGATGTGAAATGAAGTGAGGTGAGGTAAGGTAAGGTGATGTGAGGTGAGGTGAGGTGACAGTATGAGAGTTTACCTGAGAAAACTGACAAAAAAGAGGTAAAAATATGGGTGAGACTTCAGAGAGAGATAAAGAGATGCCCTGGAGTGAGAGAAAAATGGTTTGAGGAGAGGCAAGTAAGGGAGGATGAGGAGGAATGGTGGGTGAAGGGGAGGAAAGTGGGAGATTATAATGGAGTGGTGGGGAGTGGGGAGGTGATGATAGATGGAAGGGAAGAATATGTATGGAAGTAAGGAGATGATGAGATGAAAGGTAGAGGAAGAGAAGAAAGAAAAGGAGATGTCAGAAGTAGATAGAAAAGGAGTAGGTAACAGAAAGATAACGAGAACATTAAAAGGAAGAAGAAACGGAGAGAAAGAATGGGAGATAAGGAATTTGGGGGAAGGGAAAATGGAATAGAGAGGAGGTGATGGGTAGGGGAATGATGGGGAATGGGGATCGTGGGTGTAGGTTGAGGAAGGTTGGGAGAAGTAGCAGTAGTAGTAGTGGTAGTGGTGGTAGTGGTGGTGGTAGTGGTGGTAGTGGTGGCAGTGACCTGATAACGACAATGAAAAGACAACACCAGCTCTTTGCGCCGTTAAATTATACTTTTTTTTTTTACAAATAAAGATTAATCATTGCTCATGTTTAGCCGTGGGACGTGACCTGCTGGGTGCTGGGAGGAGGAGGAGGAGGAGGAGGAGGAGGAGGAGGAGGAGGAGGAGGAGGAGGAGGAGGAGGAGGAGGAAGAGGAGGAGGAGGAAGAGGGGGGTAAGAGCAGTACCAGAATAAGATATGCTAACTATTCTATATTACAGTTAGTTGTGTGTGTGTGTGTGTGTGTGTGTGTGTGTGTGTGTGTGTGTGTGTGTTTGTAAAATCATGTGCATGTTCAAATCTATTCACACACACACACACACACACACACACACACACACACACACACACACACACACACACACACACACACACACACACACACACCTACCTTCCCAGACACCTCAAGTAATGGTAATAATACACACACACATGATGAACAAGAAACATTTAAAGCAGTAAACAAAAAAAGCGTGACCTCACAAATAGATGCTAATGAATGTAAATAAAATAAAAGGTAAGAAAAAGTTGTAAAAAAACAGTCTTAAAATAAACACCTGTAATTTGTACGAGAAAAAGAGAAAGAGAGAGAGAAAAAAAGATAAATTAGAATGCATATTTGTCCACGTTACCTGAGGAAGACAAGTGGGACATTACTGCCTTACCTGGAAAAAGAGAGAGAAAAAGCACATTAGTAACTCAACCACATAACAGAAAAGCTGTGAAGTTAAATAGAGTCATTCGTCTCTTTCTATACACACCAACAAAACTCTCATTCATCATTTGTGTTTGGGAAAATGAAAGAGCGAAACAACATGGATTGAAGTGAAAAAAAATTAGGTAAAGATTTCATGTCACACGATCATTTCAGTGAATACAAACACATCAATGAGAGAATGAAAGAAGGAAAGTGAATGTGAGGATATGAATGAAAGAGTTAAAAGTAAATGCAAAGATATGAATGAAGGATTAAAAGATGAAAAGTAAATACAATGATGTGAAAGACAAGGATATGAAAGAAATAAATAGAATAATGAAAAAGAAAAGTGAACACAAAGATATGAACGAAAGAATGAAAGGAGAAAAATTAATTCTTTAAGCAGTATTTCTGATGCTCCTTAATGATTCTGTACTGAGGAACGCAAGAATAAACTCACCCACATACCCACTTCATCATACAACACTCACAACAACACAAACCCGAACAACAACAAAAACACACAACACACAACAAACCCAACAAGAGAAACGAGAAAACGAAAAAGAACCACAAAAACAAAAAAATCCAAAAGAAAAAAAAGAGAAACGAGGAAAAGGGCAAGAGGCAAAACACCCTACGATATCTGAGGCCTTTGAATCTACTCCCCACACAAACGCAGGAGAGGAAGGCGATCATAGCCCATTTGTAACTCCCCCGAGACCCTCGCCGCGGCATAAAGCAAGCGAGAGGGTGAGGGATCATGTCGATATTGATTTTAAATGCTCTTTGTTGGCGCGCTAGCGGCCTGAGGTGGCGGGGCAGTCCGTCACGTTGATCTGCTCTGCCGTGGAATGCTGTGAGGTGTGAGTTTTGTGGCGGGAAAGAGGAACCGCAGCGAGGGAGGGAAGAAAGGGTACAGAAGGGTGGCGGAGGGCCGGGCTGAGGGACGAAGGGACCGACGGAAGAAGGGGCGTGGCTCTAAGGACTGCAATAGAAGATGGTTGGTGAATAGGAGAAGGGCGCCGGAAGATTAGGCGTGAAGGAAAGCAGGGAAGACGTGAATGAAGGAGTGAAAGGAGTATAGGAGTGAAAGTAAACCCAGAGAAAAGATGGAAAAGAAATAACTATGGATTTAATGCAAAAATTCTGCAATTCACGGCGAAACAGAAGATAAGAAAGAGAACACCTTGGAAAAATAGTGAAATATGGACATCCGATAGAAAGAAAATAAGAGGGAGGGAAAGGGGAAGTAGAAAGAAAGGGAGAGAAAAAAAGTAAAAAAAAAGGGAGAAAAGGGCCGAGGGTGAGGACGGGAAAGGATTGACTTGGGGGGTGGAGACGATGTAGAGGAGAAAAAGAGGAGGAGGAGGAGGAGGAGGAGGAGGAGGAGGCAGGCAGGTCACGGGCGGTAACGTGTGACAGGCTGTGGCTCAAATTGAAGGGTTGGCTACCTCGTAATTGGAAAAAGAGGGCCACTGTTTTACCTCAGCGGCGATCACAGTGGCGTCGTGTGCACCTCGCCTCGCCTCGCCTCACCTACCGCGGCGGGACCTTCCTATCTGTCCGCGCCTCGCTCAGGTAAGCTCCGCCACACCGAATTGTAATTATAGTAATGGAGAGAAGTGTTTGTGCCTTTTCCACTCATTTTCCACCAGTTAAGGCTCACAGTCAACACAAATAATTTCCCTCTTTCACCTTCTTTACGACACTGTTACTTGTGTTTAGCCTTCCCGCCTCCTTCCTTTCTTGACTTTAACACCTCTGGACTTTTTAACACCTTCGCTTCCTTTGTCCCTTTAAAGGCGAGGGTACACCGGGGCACTTCACTCACCTGGGCACTCGAGTTACCTGGCTGGGTTTACTGCTCACAAAGGGTTCGGGACGAGGGTCGTAACAGCCGGCGAGACAGAGCGAGAGGTGTAATCCCATTATCTAATTGGTCGTAAGACGGAGGGCCAAGTTCCTGATTGCCCGACTTTTGTCACTAATGCTCCGAGTGTGATCAAGAATTCGATTTGGTAATGGCGTCTGTCTTAGCGAGGCCGGAAGAGGCGGAGGGGTAGACGGAGAAGGTATAGGAGGAGGCAGCGGAGGAGGAGGAGGAATGTAGGATGGAGGAAATGAGGAAAGGGAAAAGAGGAAAAGGAGAAACAGAGATACTACCAGAATAGGAAAAAAATAATACAGTACTAAACCAAAAAAATAACATGAAACAAAACTAGGGAAAAAAATCAAGCGGAAACAAGAAAGAAGAACGAAGAAAGCAAAAAAAGCAAAGAAAAATGAAAAAAAGGAAACTTGGACGCAAAATGAGAACTGGACGATTGATTTTCCGTCACCTATGCTCTCTCTCTCTCTCTCTCTCTCTCTCTCTCTCTCTCTCTCTCTCTCTCTCTCTCTCTCTCTCTCTGGAAACACGCCATAGATTTGCTGATTGTCATCTTCTTCCCTGCGCGAGACAGAGGACCAATTAATAGTCGCCATCAGGCCGGGGTGAGGCGCCGCTGCTGCAGGATAATCAGGCTGGGAAACGGAAACCAATCTGAGAAAAAATGGATGTAGGGGCGGCGGCGGAAGGCGTAGCGGAGGCAGCGAGGCACGAGTGACTGCCCTCTTGATGGAGTGGCTGAAGGAGGGCGGTGGGGATGGTAAGGGAGGAGGAGAGGGGAACAGGAGAGGGGAAGAGGAGAGGAAGGGAGGAAAGAGGGAGGTGGTGGTTATATCCAGACTACCTTCTCGTATCTACCTGTCCATCTCCTACTCACTCCACCGGAAATTTTCTTCATATCATCACCTCCCGCTGCTTCATGACTCACGGCGTCTCTGCTCCGACTCTCAAGGGGATCGGAAACGCCACTGGTCCCAAAACACCGCCTTCACCACCCCGCCGATACCTGAGCGTCACGGTATCTTGGACCTTAACCCCTTCAGTACTGGCACATATTTCTACCTTGGGTTTTGGGTGTGATTAGACGATTTTATTGACATTAGGAAGAGTTTATGGAGGTCAGGAGATTAATAGCTAGACTCTTCACTATTTCAATCTCCACATAAGTGTCTGAAGCTGTATAAAATCACCAAATAGTAAGCAAGATGAATATGAAAACGTGTCACGGGAACTTGAACCTTACGTTAGCTCCGCTGCGGACAAATACATTACGTACGTTTGCTATGACTAATGTACGAAGCTTCTTTTCAATTTCCGTGGCCGTGCATCTTGGCCACCTTTCCCGACAATATTTCAAGCGGTTGGTTGGATAGAAACATCTTTCCGTGTTCCTGCCTTCGTCCTCCCGCTCTCCTCCCGTCCTCTTCCCGCTTCCTCCTGCCTACCTACAGGAATCCGAGCTTGACGGATGAGAGAGGTGCCTTCCCGCATCACGCCCTCACATCCGTCAGCTGAGTGCGCGGTGTTCGAATGCAAATTGAGACCAATAATCAGATGTTTACAAGACCACTACCGCTACTTGTCGGGAATGGGCGAACAGGCGGGGAGGGAAGAGGAGGAAAGAGTAGGGAAGAAGAGGAGGGGAGAGGAGGGAGGAGGATGGAGGGAAGGATGGAGGCAAAACACAACTTTTCATTCATGCTTCCTTGGCTGTGTGGATCAATATGGCGTCCAGGTGGAGGTGATGGAAGACTCGACACCTGGTGACCTCCACGCCTCGCCTCACCTCGACACGGTATAAATTGTAATCATCAGACTGACCCACAGCTGACCTCGCCTCGTTGACCCTCGCCTCGCCTCGCCTCGCCTGCCCCTTGCTCCCTTACCCTTCCCCTTCCCCTGACGCCCTAGTGGGGATGACCTCTCGTGTCGCTCCTCCGTCACGCCCTTACTCCCTCCTCCTCCTCCTCCTCCTCCTCCTCCTCCTCCTCCTCCTCTTCAAAACCAACACCATCTCGTCTCAGTTTTATCACCATTAACACCATCATTATCATTGCTAAGACAAACACATTTCTTCCTTCATATCTTCCTGAATGACATTGCCTCCTCCTCCTCCTCCTCCTCTTCTTCTTCCCTCCTCCTCTTTCTCCTCTTCCACCTACATCTTCTTCATAAACATCGTCTCTCGTTTTCTGTAGAATGGTGACTCCTTTCTATTTTCTTTTTTTCAACCATCGTCGTCTACTGCACAGCATCCGCCCCTTCTCCCTCCGCTCATTACCTCTACTTCCTCCCCTTCGCCCGCTTTCCCTCTTGTCCTACTTCCTTCCTCCCTCATTTTTTTTCCCTCCGCCTTCCTTCCTTTCTTCCTTCACCGACCTCTTGTTTCTCGCCGCTCGCTCCCAAAACGCTATCCTACATGACGCTTTGGGTTCAATATTCAATAAGGTCACGCGATGGATGTCTGACACACACACACACACACACACACACACACACACACACACACACTAAACACGACTCGTCTTGCAATAAAAGCATAAAATTAGGAGAGTAAATTGATAAAAAGCAAGTTAAAATGATCTTATGACCTTTGTTCTTCCTCCTCCTCCTCTTCCTCTTCTTCTAATGATGTCAGCGAGAGAGAGAGAGAGAGAGAGAGAGAGAGAGAGAGAGAGAGAGAGAGAGAGAGAGAGAGAGAGAGAGAGAGAGAGAGACGAAAGTATTAATTCAGGACAAAATTCAATCTTGGGGCCATCGACATCCCGCCAACACGAGCTAATTGGTAAGTGGCCGTGGGTGTGCGTGTGGCGGGGCATCCGGGGCGCCGTAATCTAAATACTAGGTAGCTGTGGTCACCTCAATTACCTCCAGCCAACGAAGCGAAACCCGCCGATGTAAACACAAGCCTCGAGGGGCGGCGGCGGCTATGCTGGTGGTGATGCTGGTGGTGGTGCTGGTGGTGGTAGTAGTAGTAATTATAGTAGTCGATGGTAATACGATTCGTCTATACTATTACTACTACTACTACTACTACTACTACTACTACTCCTATCACCACAACCTCCACTACCACTACTAATCCTATTTTTATTACCACAATCGCAGCATAACCAGAGAGAGAGAGAGAGAGAGAGAGAGAGAGAGAGAGAGAGAGAGAGAGAGAGAGAGAGAGAGAAAGGAAAGTGCCTCGTCACCACATACATACATACATACATACACACACACACGAGGACCAGACAAGGGCACCCTGGGTAATACAGACAAATGGACATAATTTCACAAACATCATTCGCGGTATAAAAATTAACATCTTAAATTAAATCATCTCAGCGTCTTCTTGCAACAATGAGGGAACAGATTCGAGTCCTTGCCAACCCCGCTTCTCTCCCTCTCTTTCCCTCTCCCTCTCCCTCTCTCTCTTGTCTTATCGGCGTGTTCATGTTTGCCTATGTATGTGAATGTTGCGCCGTGAAATCTGTATGAATTCTAAGTAAAACATGGCATTTTTTTTTAGCTTTTTTTTTTTTGTCCCGAGTCTTTCTGGTTGAGTGAGTGAGCGAGTGAGTGACAGTGTGCGTGGGAGGAGGAAGGAAGGTTGGAGAAGAGGAGGAGGAGGAGGAAGGAAGGTTGGAGAAGAGAAGGAGAAGGAGGAGGAGTAAGAGTAGTAAGGAGTAGCTTAAGATGTTTTTTTAATTCACATTTCCACATTTGTGTATTTTTGTGCTTGATGTTTTGCCTGCCAGAGAGAGAGAGAGAGAGAGAGAGAGAGAGAGAGAGAGAGAGAGAGAGAGAGAGAGAGAGAGAGAGAGAGAGAGAGAGAGAGAGAGAGAGAGAGAGAGAGAGAGAGAGAGAGAGAGAGAGAGAGAGAGAGAGAGAGAGAGAGAGAGAGAGAAAGAGAGAGAGACAGAGAGACAGAGAGAAGCCTTCCAGCTGACTCCCAACACCCCATCTATCACCCTCGAAAACCTAAGCACACACACACACACACACACACACACACACACACACACACACACACACACACACACAGATCGCAGCAAGAGGCGAACCCGTGAATGGTTTCTATGACCATTTAAAGGCTGGGAAAAGAAAGGCAGTCGTTATAATATCTTCCAGGGACAAGGACGCTATTTACCTCGCCTCGGACAATACGCCCCTCACGTCTCTCTTGTCTCCAGCGAGGCCCCGGAGAGGTGATACCCGGGGCAGCGAGACACGCCAGATGACCCTAAACACCGCTTTGTGTTACCTAACAAGCCGCATCTCCCGCCCTGGACACGCCGCCCTCCCTCCTGGCTGGCTGGACGTCGAGGAGGAGGAGGAGGAGGAGGGTAGAGAGGTAGTACTATATGGGTTAGGGAAGAAGGGGCCTTAGTAATGGTTTGTTTTCTCTCTCTCTCTCTCTCTCTCTCTCTCTCTCTCTCTCTCTCTCTCTCTCTCTCTTCTTGACCAGGACGAGGGATACCTGCCCGCGGCCACACATCTATAAAGTCCACACAGCGCGGTAGGCCTAGGCGGAGCAGCGGCCTTGTCATTCGCCACACGTCACTTGGACAAACCAGTTTTTATGGGCCTCTAATGAGCGCCGCCAGCAGGTTTATGGCCGGCCCGTGAGTACCATTTAGTAACGATTTAGTACCATTTTAGTACCATTGTAGGGATGTGGCCAGGGACACTCCAGCCGTGATTTGTGGTTCCCGAACGAGTGTCGCTTACAAGTTTATGACAGGTTCTCGTGCCGCGCTCATCCCTGCACTTATTATCGCGCCTCAACGTGTCATTACCTGCATTTTGTCTCACACTATCCTTGCATGAACCTTCCTCTTCCTCCTCCTCTTCTTCTTCCTCATCCTCTTTCTCCGTCATTCCCTGCTGTCTCCCTCTCTCTTCTCTCTCACTCAGGATAGGCGTGTCGCCGATAGTCCTACATGGGGCGGACCGGACAAGCCACAACACACACACACACACACACACACAATATTACTACTACTACTACTACTATTACTTCTTCTGGTCCTGCCTGCCTGCCTGCCTGTCCTCTATAGCTCTATCAGGCACCATACCCATAAACCACCATCGGGCCCCTCACCGCCAGATTACTCACGCCCCCGTCAAAAGTGTTCACACTCACACCTCCCTCACTGCGTTTTTACTTCCCTTTCATCTCTCAACACTCTCCTCACCTCTCCTCCACTTTACTCTCTCTCCTGTGCCTCCTCCTCCCTTCCCTCATAAGTACAGATGAGTGATTTCCTCCACAACGAAGACATCACGACTCACTGCTCTCTTCAAAGGGCCGACGCCACCAACGGGCCTCTCCGCCTCACGATCCTCACAGCTCTCAGACTCTAAATTCCTATATAGATGCCCTAAACCTATTAATAAAGCCACTCTACTGATGAAGAGTGGCAGCATAATTAAGTCTATACAATAATTCATCAAGTAAACCATCATAAATGAACGATAAAGCATCGGAAAGTGCGGGTGGTGAGGGAGGGCGAGGCGGCGGCGGCTGCGTGGGTCGTCGGCGTGGCGTCATAAATAACGCCTCGGCCATAAATAAGAGAGGCAGCGCTTCTGAACGACATCTGCCAATCATCGCCCAACCCCAGTAGCCTGGCTAAGTGCGCGGCAGCTTTGCAAAAACCCACAAAAGCGGCGGCCACGTGATCATTTTCCCTGCAATGAGGTGTCATTAGGCGCCGGTCGTAAATTGTGCCGAGTGCTGGCTATCATTCATGACACCTGCCAATCATTCCTCAGCCCAGGACCCGCTGGTCAGCCCCGCCCCGACCCACGCCGCCCCGCACCTCGCAGGAACCATAGCCTCGCACTGCCCAAGCCTCCCAGAGCCTCGCCGCCTCGTAATCCACCGATAAGCGTCGCCAGGGCAGCGCGGCGCACGGGTCACGCCGCTCACAAGTCAAATGTTGCCGTGAATGGGAATAAGACTTTCGCTCATTGGGTCGGCCGCCGCGTGGCTTCCTCTTACTCCGAGTTCCCGTAATTATCCGCCGCTTCATAAATAACCCTCGTCTGAACATCATTTATGACACCTGCCAATCACCGCGCTGCTCCCTCATTACAAGACTCCCACTGTATGTTTGTGTGTAAGTGTGTGTGTGTGTGTGTGTGTGTGTGTGTGTGTGTGTGTGTGTGTGTGTGTGTGGGCGGGCGCGTGGGGCGGCAAGAGGGACCCTTGTAAACATAGAATGAAGGGGAGGGCAGCCAGCAATTTGAGGGAACGACCGTGAACTCCAGTGAGATTTAGTGAGGGTTTCTTTTCTTTATTTGAGGGAAGCATCGGCCGGCTTGTTGAGAGAGAGAGAGAGAGAGAGAGAGAGAGAGAGAGAGAGAGAGAGAGAGAGAGAGAGAGAGAGAGAGAG
Organism: Portunus trituberculatus; assembly: GCF_017591435.1. Classification (NCBI taxonomy): domain Eukaryota; kingdom Metazoa; phylum Arthropoda; class Malacostraca; order Decapoda; family Portunidae; genus Portunus; species Portunus trituberculatus. The sequence goes on from NC_059275.1 coordinate 18,810,248, forward strand.
AGAGAGAGAGCCATGCGTCTAATTAATACTAATGATAATAACACACAACTTGGAAAAGGAGAAAAAAATAAAACAAATGAAAAAATACATATCTCTCACACACACACACACACACACACACACACACACACACACACACACACACACACACTAATAAAAAAAGTAATTACCAGCAAAACAAACCCTCACACACACACACACACACACACACACACACACACACACACACACACACACACACACACACACACACACTATCATTAACATAAAACACAACATTACCTTACCCTCTCCCTCCTTACCCACTCTCTCCTTCCCTCCCTCCCTCCCTTCCATCCTTTTCTATTTCTCTCACTACCTTGTGCCTGTAAAACCATCCATTCTGTCAATTAAGATTTAGAACTTTCTCACCCCATCAGGGAGGCGCCGCACATCTGGTAATGAGCGGTTACAAGTACAAATATCAGACCCTAGTACCAGGAATCGTCGCCTCACAAATGCTACCCCGAGTTACAACCACTACCTTCAAACCAGCGCTGTGTGATAGACGGGTGGCAGTCACGCGTGGTGGTGGCGATGGTGGTGGTGGTTGGGAGAAAGGGATGAGGAGTATAAGAGGCTGTGATGGTAGTGGTGGTGGTGGTGGGGATGGAGGGATAGTTTAATGAAGAGTATGAGTGTAATGTTTTTTTAATTTTGGTTTAGTTTGTACGCATTTTGTGTTTAGTATCTTATTTTATCATTTATTTATTCGTTCCCTTACTAGTTTACATAAACGAACGATAGGAGTATTACAGCTGCTACTACTACCACCACCACCACCACCACAGCACCAAACACGAGGAATAGCAGCAGCAACAACAACAACATCACCACCACCAACAATAACAACAACAACATAAGTAGCACCAACAACAATAACACCAACAACAACAACACCACCACCACCACCACCACTAACAACAACAAGAGCAACAATACAAGCAACAGCAAACAACATGAACACATTTGCCATTGCTACAGCCCACAGCCTTAGCTTATGGTAATGATATGTATGCTCATGCTGATCCTAATGCAAGTGTGCCACATATCCCTGGGAGCGATGCACGAGTAGGAAGCGCGCAGGGGACGGCAGGCTAAATATAACACACACCAAGACGACGACCAAGCAGCAAACACTCACCAAAAACCCACACACAAAAGCCGCAATAAACGTTCTCTTGAATACGCCACGGACATTATCAGCCATAAAACAGCGAATAAGTCCTCGTCTCAAAACACATGACATAAAAACAGAGAACATGATAATTAATAGAAAACGTGATTAAGTCCAGAAAAAACGGACTTGAAAGATAGACAGACGAGAGAGAGAGAGAGAGAGAGAGAGAGAGAGAGAGAGAGAGAGAGAGAGAGAGAGATGACGCTTCACTACTCACTAAGCAATGATTTTGTCACCACCGAGAGAGGAGAAGCAAAGGAACACTAATACAAAGACAAGTGGCGAGAAGAGACGAGTAATGTAGGTTAGGAGGGCAACAGGGAGGCGGGAGGAGACCAAAGGAAGACGGGAGGAAGCGGGAGGGACCGAGAAGACATGAGGAAACGAAAGGAGGAGAGAGAAAACATGAGACCGGGAGACAAAAGGAGGGAGGAGAAGAGAGGAGGGAATAAAGAGGAGGATAGGAGAAGGGAAGGAATGACGGGAGGAGGCGGGAGGAATAGAATAGGGAAGAAAAACGAGCTGTAGTAGTAGTAGTAGTAGTAGTAGTAGTAGTAGTAGTAGTAACAGTAGAAAAAGCGAGAAATGGACAGAGAGAGAGAGAGAGAGAGAGAGAGAGAGAGAGAGAGAGAGAGAGAGAGAGAGAGAGAGAGAGAGAGAGAGAGAGAGAGAGAGAGAGAGAGAGAGAGAGAGAGAGAGAGAGAGAGAGATAATGAGAAATGAAGACACGGCTGGTGATGTGTGAGGGGATGGCAATATGAGGGAGAAAGCATAAAGAGAACCAGGATGAGAGAGACAAAACGAGAAGAAATCACAGGATGAGAGAAAAATAAGGAGAAAGGGAGACAGGGTGAGAGGGTGATAGGGTGAGACAGGGCAGAGAGCACAGTGGATAGAGGGAGAGGAAAAAGGGATAGAGAAGCGGTGAGGGATGATTTGGGAGAGGATAGTAGTAGTAGAATGCAAAGAGGACTAGTGTGATAAGGTGAGGCGTGAAGGGTGAGGGGGAGAACCACGAAGCTGTGTGTGTGTGTGCGGAGGCGGAGGATTTTCAGCTCAGGTTGAGAGAGGGAGGAGAGTGAAAGGCGAAGGAGATGACGGCAAAAATATAATAATTGCTGGGATTCTACCGCCCAAAGGAGACGTAGAGGAAGAGGAACAGAAGAAGAAGAAAAAGAAGGAAGAGGAGAAGAAGCATACGAACAGAAAGCAGTAAAGATGGAGTAAAAAAGAATGAAGTGAATGTAAAAATTGCAAAAGAAGTGAAGACTCATCATGGAATTAGAAAAAATCATAAATAGAAAACAGTAAAAGAGGAATACCATTGAATAATTACGAAAATACACAACACACACACACACACACACACACACACACATTAGACATTCCAAACCACAACAGGTGAGATGACGCTACCCAGTAATAAAAGTAATAAAAATCTCAACCTCTCGTCTAATTTTTCTTCAGCGTGGAGGAAAAAAGAAGGAATAAAAAAAAAAGTAAAATTTGATTAAGGGCGACGTTTGGGCAGCCAGCCATACCCACACTCTACTCACAATGCCCACACCCATTTTCCAGACCCATATTTACCCATTCCTCCGCCTATCCGCACACTGTGACTCCACCCATCACTCTCTCTCTCTCTCTCTCTCTCTCTCTCTCTCTCTCTCTCTCTCTCTCTCTCTCTCTCTCTCTCTCTCTCTCTCTCTCTCTCTCTCTCTCGCTTCCATCCATCCACCCTCATCTTGTTTCACTTTTTCCAGTTTTATCTATCGGTTTATTCTCTCTCTCTCTCTCTCTCTCTCTCTCTCTCTCTCTCTCTCTCTCTCTCTCTCTCTCTCCCATGCATTTAACCTCACCTTATTCTACGTACATTTTTCACTCTCTCTCTCTCTCTCTCTCTCTCTCTCTCTCTCTCTCTCTCTCTACGTAACATCAATTTGGGTTTAATTTCTGTTATCACTCAGCAAACCTGTTTTTGGCGTCATCAGAAAATTAAAGATAAACACGAGGCTTCCTTATCATCCGTATCTGTTTCTTTTGCTCTCCATCGCCGCTTTCATGATGGTGTTCCTAATTCTCTCCTCCGTCTCCTCATTCCTCAAACATTCCTTCCTCTATTCCTCCTCAGCTCTAATCTTGCCTTCAATCTGTACTCCATCTACTTAAGTTTTACGATGCAAAAAAGGCGCCGTGTATTGAGAGTTGAAGTATTTTCAGTATAATCATGCATACTTGTTTTTTTTTTTTTCGTCTGTTTTTTTCTTTTTTTTAGTCTTTTTCGTTGTGTTTTCTTCATGTTTTTATATATACATTTTTTTTTTTTTACCGTGTGTGTTGTTACGGGAGTAAAGTGAAGGGCAGTGAAGGGAAGGAAAGGATATGTCTGTTAGTGATGGTTAAGGAAACAAATGGTGGAGATTTTGTGTTTTTCTGTTAATTTTTCTTTTCAATTTTTTTTTCTTTTCTTCGTATGGTGAATGAAACTCTCTCTCTCTGTCTGTCTGTCTCTGTCTCTGTCTCTGTCTCTGTCTCTCTCTCTCTCTCTTGTTTACTTTCTCGTTGAGCCTTTAAGCCATCACCTCTTTTTCCTCTTTTCCTTCCTTTTTTCACTCTTTTTTCCCTCTTTTCTCCTTCCACTTTCACATCCTCACTCACTCACTCCCTCACTCACTTACTCATTCACTCTCTTGTATTTTTCCCGTCCGTCTCTCTCTCTCTCTCTCTCTCTCTCTCTCTCTCTCTCTCTCTCTCTCTCTCTCTCTCTCTATCTCGCTCCCCCTTTTGATTTTCAATTCCATTTTTATCTTGGTAACTATTTCCATCCCTCCGTGAATGTGGATACCGTGAAAAAAAGTAAAGGAACGCAAAGAACACACACACACACACACACACACACACACACACACACACACACACACACGCACACACACAGGTAGGGAAAGAAACGCAAGATTGAATGCATCTAGAATGAAAAACTGTACGGTGGTGTATGGGCGCTGTGTGTGTGTGTGTGTGTGTGTGTGTGTGTGTGTGTGTGTGTGTGTGTGGCAATTCATGATAGTGAGGATGGAGGGAGAGATGACGAGAGAGAGAGAGAGAGAGAGAGAGAGAGAGAGAGAGAGAGAGAGAGAGAGAGAGAGAGAGAGAGAGAGAGAGAGAGAGAGAGAGAGAGAGATTATACAACCACCACCAATACCACCACCACCATCACCACAACCACCATCACTACCACCACCACCACCACCACCACCATCAATAACAGCACAACCTTTTCTAAAACCACAAAAATGACTCGGTATCAGTAACGCCTCGAATCTCCATCTCAGTATCCATCCTTCGGCACAAGAGGAGACAGAGAAACATTCTAAAACACGCCCTTTTTTGGCCCTACGAAGAAAGGTCACTTCATCTCCTATCTCTCCAGCAAGACCTATACAAGTTGCCTCCCTCCCTCCCTTTTGTCTCCTCCTCCTCCTCCTCCTCTTCTTCTTCTTCTCTCTTCTTCCTTCTGTGACTATAAACGCTATTGTTGTATTAAGAATGAGTGACAGGTTAGCTGTTGGTTTATTTATATTTCTGGCTATTAGATTATTATTGATATTTAGTATGTATGATCTGGAGTTTTCTGCTCTCTCTCTCTCTCTCTCTCTCTCTCTCTCTCTCTCTCTCTCTCTCTCTCTCTAGTTACCAGTCATCACCACAATCCCACCACAACACCACACTACCACACCCGAGGCACCGCAGCCACTAGAGAGACCAACATTCCACACAATCCCCAACATGCAACACACACACACACACACACACACACACACACACACACACACACACACACACACACACACACACGCAGCTGTCCATCTCGAGTCGGTGCGAGTGAGAGGAAGATGGGAGTGACTCTTCGCACGTTGAGTTTAGAAACAGATTATCATTTTTCACTTGTTTCTCAGTCCTCGCCCTCCCTTTCATTCAGCCGGGTCTCTTTCTCGCGTCTTCGGCAATCACCATCTATCAGGCGCGACCACCTGTCCGAACGAGGCTGCCCCGAGTGACAACTGACCTCTCATTACACCTGAGCTGGCCCTGTGTTCGGATCCCTACGGCGACCCATTGGCTTCCTCCTTTCCTCCTCCTCCTAGCCCTCCTCCTTGTCCTCCTATACCGCCTTCTCCCTTTCTCTTCCTCCCAATCTTTAAACGCTGGAAATATCTGTCAGGCGGGAAAGGTGGGGGAAGAGAGAGAGAGAGAGAGAGAGAGAGAGAGAGAGAGAGAGAGAGAGAGAGAGAGAGAGAGAGAGAGAGAGAGAGAGAGAGAGAGAGAGAGAGAGAGAGAGGAGAAAAAAGTCGCAAGAAATCCTGGGAACATCTCTTGGGGCCGTAGCAGTAGGAGGAGGAGGAGGAGGAGGAGGAGGAGGAGGAGGGAAAAGAGGGAGTGTGTGGTATTTGGTAGAGGATCAGCCGGCCGCCTCCCTGCTGGGTATTATCAGGCTGCTCCGTCACACTGTCTTCCCCCGACCACCACAAATCCCGGACAGGACCCAACCAACGCTCTCCATTTATATATACAATTTTTTTCGCCTCATTCTCCTCTCCCGTCTCACCTGCGCCAACCCGGGCTATTTAGCTACACACAGAACTCAGGTGCGGTGCGGCGGGACAGGAACATTGACTGCGGTATTCACTCTTACGGCAGGTGATGGCAGGCTGGCTGGCTGACCGGGACGCGAGCGGGAGGAAGTGACCAAGGGCGTAGGGGAGAGTAGAGTAAAGAGGTGATTAATTAAAGGGAGAAGTAGAAAGAACCGCAGCCGCCGACCACGCTATCTGGCGGTCCGTAGGTGGCCCATATTTCACACTATCTCGCCAGGTGAGGCCGCGCCGTTATGGTCCACTGTCAGGCAAGAGCGGCACTGTAATCGTCCAGCCCACGACATCCCTGCCAACCGCTACCACTACCACCACCACCACCACCAACACTATATTACTCCCTCTACTCCACCTCACCCACCTCACCTCGCCACTCCTCTCGCTTCACTCACTCCACGTTCCACTCCTCCCTCCTCCCGTCCCGCCTGAGCGCTAAGTGAGAGCAGGAGGCTAAAAAGGCATGATGCAAGCACTAAAAACTGGCCAACACGGAATGCTGCGCCGGGGAGACAGCGAAGGCCGCGGCGACCAGGTGTGCTAGAATACCTGACGGGGTGTGGACTGTTACACAGGTCTGGGAAAGGTGCTTGTCCTCTACCTCTGCTGCTACTACAACACTAACAACAACAACAATAACAACAACGCCTACTAATACTATTACTACTATCACTATTACTACTCATACATATACACAAGCACGCACGCACGCACACAGGCACGCACGCACAGAAAGGTTGCACATTGCCATGAATATGGAGGCAAGAATGTTACAATGGATTAACCTCATTGCAAAATTATGTTAATATTTCCGCTAAGCTTATGCATTTAAATTATTGTTTTTGCTGCAGGGTTGGTTGGTCAGACAATGGCAGAGTGATAATAAAAAAGAGCGAGAGAAAGAGATAGAGAGAGAGAAAGACTGAGTGAATACGATCAAGGAAACACACACACACTTAATTGCTCCATTAATTTACAAGGACAAGTACGCAATAAGCCTATGAATTAAAGACGGCAAGAAAAAAAAAAAGAAGAGAAAGAAAAAAAGACAGGACCAGACCACAATATAAACCACAAAAAAAAAAATAAAAACAAGCTACAGAAGACATGCAAAACACACACAACTAAGCAAACACGATGAAAAAAATAAGAAGAGAGAGGAGATATACTCATAAAACACTTCATAAATCCAGCCGACGCATGAACCTCCACGGACCAAACTAACAAGCACGAAACAACTTATTATTGGACGCACGCACTTGGTGACTCAACACAAACTAGAGCAACGCAAGTACTAGTCGGTCTCGCCAGCTGCAGGACGCCTCGCTGCTGTCTTCATCCACCCCACCTACTAATGAACTCATTTCCATACGAACAAAAAGGCGGCAGGAGGGCGTGAGAAGTGAAGAGCAGGAGCGAGGAATGAGCGTCGACCAGTACGAGGAAGCGACGTTGTAAAAGCAAAGCCCAGATGTCACCTAAACACATGCACTGATGGACAGACAGAGAGAGAGAGAGAGAGAGAGAGAGAGAGAGAGAGAGAGAGAGAGAGAGAGAGAGAGAGAGAGAGAGAGAGAGAGAGAAACACACAGACAGACAGGCAGAGAAAGGAAAATAAACAGAATCAGAAGACAATATCACAAGTCAAGGAAAGGAATGGGAAGGACACATTGACACACACACACACACACACACACACACATACACACACACACACACAGCACGGGGCACTCTGTAAAGGTGTGACCAGCTCCTCCCCCCTCCCCATTCTCCCTTCCCCTTTCCCCCGGTCAGCTGGTAATCAATCAAGGTGTGCACACGATAAGAGGTGGACGCATGGACACGCGCGTCCCTCCTAATGGCGCGATCATACCGTCTCAAATTGCCGGCAAAAACAAGCACGTCAAACAAGCCGGCGACCCACTCAGTTATTCCGCCGCAGTTTACTCGATACATATTAATTTGTACAGCGCCAAGTGTCTCCCCGGACTGATAACTGTGTGTGTGTGTGTGTGTGTGTGTGTGTGTGTGTGTGTGTGTGTGTGTGTGTGGGATGGTTCTTCTTCTTTTGTCTCTCTCTCTCTCTCTCTCTCTCTCTCTCTCTCTCTCTCTCTCTCTCTCTGTGTGTGTGTGTGTGTGTGTGTGTGTGTGTGTGTGTGTGTGTGTGTGTGTGTGTGTGTGTGTGTGTGTGTGTGTTTGGGATAGCTCTTCTCTCTCTCTCTCTCTCTCTCTCTCTCTCTCTCTCTCTCTCTCTCTCTCTCTCTGGCTTTCATGTTCTCTGTCAAAACTTTCTTTTATTATTCAAAGAGGAAACGAAATATTGCCACTTACAATACTATTATTATTATTATTATTATTATTATTATTATTATTATTATTTATTAGTATTATTATTATCATTATTATTAGCACTATAATCAGCATTATATAAATTTCTTAATGAACCGCTCGTCAAACAGATGATTTACTGCAATAAGAAGATTGTAATTCTATATTTTGTAATTCTAATCATATATTTATTTCTTCCTAACATTAACAATACTGTATTTTATTTATCAAAGTCTCTAAAAGATTCGAGATTAAAATTTTCTCTCTCACTATGCAACTTAATACAATTTTTTTTTTCCTATTTAGTCCGGGAATATATTTAATGTTTTCCGTCCTCTAATTCTTCATATATATAATTCTTTGCCTCTTGGTTGAGTCTAATGATGTCTGACTTTCTTATCAGTGTCATCGTTCATTTACTCATCGATATTATTGCCTTAACACGCACCGGGAGGCTTACTTTGGCCAACTTTCTCCTCAAAATCCATCAATTGTTTATTTTTTTCTTCCTGCTTTCTAATAAAATGCAAAATTCTTCTCTGCCTTTCATTATCCTTCCAAAACTTATCAACTGTCTGTCAGCTTAACGTTACTGCAGCTTAGTGACTCTTCTTTCCCTGTTTTTCTCTCTCTTCCTTCTACTAATACTATATTCCTTTCCTTCCTTCTTTTCTTCTGTGAGTTCATTCATGTTGTTAACGTTACTGCAATTTAGTGACTCCTCTCTCCTTTTTCTCTCTCTCTTCCTTCCTTTCTTCTGCGGGATCATTTATTCTGGCGTTCCTTCACATAACAGTGTAACCTTTCCATCTCTGTATCTGTAACTGCACACTACCGCCAGATTATCGACTTGTGGGGCCTTTGAACTTTCCCTCTGTCTCCGTTAAATCTTTTTTTTCTTTCTCAGCGTCACTTGGCTCAGGTATTTAATTCCTATTCTATTTATCGCTTTAGGCGCGCGGATATTTGCGAGAAAGGAAAAAATATATCTTGCAGGGACCACAAACATTCATTCTCTCTCTCTCTCTCTCTCTCTCTCTCTCTCTCTCTCTCTCTCTCAGTAATCGGACACCACCGTGCAGGAGGCAGCAGGCGTGGGAGGCATGCCACCCGCGCCTCCACATAAATATTTGCTCATTGATGTTTGCTTTTGGACAAGTCAATGGAAAAAAAGGAAGAAAAGAAAGAAAAAACGATAACGCCAGACACATCATAAAAAGACGAACTCAGATCAACCTTGACAACAATGGACACACACACACACACACACACACACACACACACACACACACACACACACACACACACACACACACACACACACACACACACGGAGCGGCATGCATACGTACACACAAGCAGGGCGCGTCTCCATGTATTATGCCCGGAAAGGTAATTTTCACATCAGCATTGACTTTGATCACTGACAGACAAGAGGGAAGCGACGCACCGATACACGAACAAACCCAACGCAATGCTGGCAGAACATACATAGAGACAACGATAACAATGGAAAAATAGTGTGAAATGAGAGGAACGAAAGTAACCCTTATCATAACCAAAAGCAAGAATGAAAATAAATAAATAAAGAAAAAAAAAGCAGTAAAACTCATACATACAGTAACATGGAGCACATTGACGCAAGACACACACACACACACACACACACATGACGACCAATAAGGCAGACCATCCCAGCCCACCCTAGTCCACCCCAGCCAACCAGCCAGCCAGCCAGCCAACTAACAGCAGCAGCATCAAGAGGAACACTGGCGTCGCTCGCTTAAGACTGTCCGGCCCGAGAAAATACACAGACAGCCTCAACACACATCGAGTCACGGCAAAACTTGACTATTAAAGCGGCAAACGAGGCGACCCGCGGCACCTGTTTGTCCCTCCCACCACCACCACCACCGCCAGGACAATGCACTCCTCCAACACCAGAACACCAAGAAAGAAGGACAAAACGCAAGAAAGGAAGGGACATCAGTGAAAGAGAAGTACTTGAGAGATAGCTCAGGCACACTTGAATAATATAATGTAAGAAAACACAGTAAATAGACGTAAACGTACATTAGAAACCTCCCAGCAGATGTGAAATAACTCCTAGATAAGCTGAAGAGCCGCGGATCACTGGTACAACAACAGCAGAAGCAGAAGCAACAAAGATATCGTAATACAAGGACAGGGGGTGAGCAGGAGGAGCAGGAGGAGGACGAGGAGGAGGAAGGGGGGGAGGGGGAAGTCAGAGAAGAAAACAAGCAAGCATTGTAAAAATAAATACGAGCATCAACATACATCATGACGAGGGAGTGAGAGTAATAAAAAGAGACAACGAGGACTTGCAGATAATGACGGGGAGAGAGAGAGAGAGAGAGAGAGAGAGAGAGAGAGAGAGAGAGAGAGAGAGAGAGAGAGAGAGAGAGAGAGAGAGAGAGAGAGTGAAAGCGAGAAAGAGACGCAGAATAAGTGAATAAATACAAGAGTGGGAGGAGGAGGAGGAGGAGGAGGAGGAGAAGAGAATCAGGTCACTAGAGAACGAACGACCTGGAATGAGATGCAGCGAGGGTTGCCAAGTGCCCACCAGTGACACACACACACACACACACACACAGAGAGAGAGAGAGAGAGAGAGAGAGAGAGAGAGAGAGAGAGAGAGAGAGAGAGAGAGAGAGAGAGAGAGAGAGAGAGAGAGAGAGAGAGAGAGAGAGAGAGAGAGAGAGAGAGAGAGAGAGAGAGAGAGAGAGAGAGAGAGAGAGAGAGACTGAACATTGCTCTATAATAAATGATATCCTAAGCAAATAAACAAAAAGTACAACAAACCACACACATCAATAACACACACACACACACACACACACACACACACACACACACACACACACAAAACACCCCACAGACACAAACACGTCCACACACAAACAAACACAGCCATACAACAAGAGAATCACCAATTAACAGCCATATTGCAAACATCCTCTGTCTTATCTACGGATTTTTTTGCCCCTTCTGTTTCTCCCTCTCCCTCTCTTCCCTCGGCGGACCCAGAAGCGTAAGGCAGCGGGTGGCGGGTGGCGGGCGGACGGCGGGCGGCGAGGGACAGCGTGACGTCACAGTTCTGGGCGGTATCAGGGCCACGATCAAGGTCCCGCAGACGTGGATGGATGGCAGCAAATAGTATGTGGATGGAAGGGGCCGCGTGAACTGTCTCAAGGTGACGACCCTGCGCTATCAGAGAGAGAGAGAGAGAGAGAGAGAGAGAGAGAGAGAGAGAGAGAGAGACTACTATACAATGCTAAACGTTTATAGATAAGATATACGAGACGCAAGGACATAACACACACACACACACACATACACACACACATACACACATACTTCCCTTCCCCCACACACACACACACACACACACACACATACACACACGCACAAACACACGCATAACAAAAAAAGCCACGCAAACGGGCCGAAAATTGAGACGGGCGCCGAAAGAGAGCCACCAACACGGCAGATAAGGGCGAGCCGAGGCGCAACACACCGAGCCCCGTGTTTCACCTCCCATATTAAGCTGCGAGGAATTAGTCTTCACCATTATCTCAACACCTCGTGCGCCGAACACTGTTTTGAGCTACTTTTTATTCCAAATCCCCTGCGCTTAACACTCCAGACAACTACTCTTTCCTTTTCTCGCTTTAACCTCCATTCTGCATCTCTATCTCTCCCTCCCATTGTTCCTCGGGGCATGGCGTAAACTAAAGATGAAATAAAACCCAAACACTGTTGAGACGTAATCTATCCCGGGCCAAAACGAGTGAAATGGTTGATTGCGAGAGTGACAGACGAACGGCAGAGGAAACGGACACCGGGAGAAATCGAAGCTGCAAAGACACTCAGTGGAATCAAGCAGGAGGAAGAAGAAGAAGAGAAGGAAGAGGAGGTTGACAGAATGGAGCAAGAAGTGAGGTGTAGTGAGTAAAGAGGAGAGAAAAAGGAGTAGAGGAAGATGACAAAGGCAAGAAGAGGGGAGAGGTGAGAGGACATTAGAAGTCATAGGTGTGAAGAAGGGAAGAGGAGAAGGAGGAGGAGGAGAAGAAGAAGAGAAGGGTGATGTTGAAGTAGCTAATAATGGTTGTAGAAGAAGGCGAGAGGAGAGATAAGGGAGGCGATAAGGGAGGGAGGAATAGATAAACAGGATGAGAGAGAGAGAGAGAGAGAGAGAGAGAGAGAGAGAGAGAGAGAGAGAGAGAGAGAGAGAGAGAAGGGGAGATGTACGAGTAGAGAAGGAGAGTGAAGAAGGATCGAGGGTGAGAGGGGAGAGTGAGAGGGGAGAAAGTGAGGTGCGTGAGCGGTCCTTCCCCTCAGACAAGCAGGCAATGTTCTCGTGTCCTCGACGATACACCAACCAAAATAGTGATGATGTGATGATAGGAAGCTCACACACACACACACACACACACACACACACACACACACACACACACACACACACACACACACACACACAGTACAAGAGAGAACATGACTCCAAACAAGTATAAAGAGGAGGAGGAAGAGGAAAATAACTCTCTCTCTCTCTCTCTCTCTCTCTCTCTCTCTCTCTCTCTCTCTCTCTCTCTCTCCTTCAGGCCAAGAGACAGATGGTTAGCGAATTTTTTTTCTTATTTTTTTTTCCTTCTTTCCGTCTTGTGTCGCCAAAGATAAGGTGGAGGACCGTTCGGTATCAGGACGTGGAATAAATGACTCCACAGGCCGACGATGATGGCGCCTCATAACTCCACTCCTCCATCACCTCCTCCTCCTCCACCTCCACCACCTCACCACCCACCCCCCCTCCATCTCATGGATGTAATAGTGGAGAGGGCTTCATTTCTTCTACTTTTATTTCCTAACTCTTAACTTTTCCACCTGAAAACACACACACACACACACACACACACACTCTCTCTCTCTCTCTCTCTCTCTCTTAGTATCATAACTCGTGTACTTTATTACTTCTATTCTTCGCTTTCTTCCTCCTCTTTTTTTCCTCTCTCTCTCTAATACAGTGCATTCTCATTTTCCCTTTCTTTCTTTATATTTTTGCTCATTTCCGCGTCGAATTTCCTTGATATAATTCTCTTCCTCGTCTTTCTTTACCTAGTTCTTGTCGCTATACTTTCTTCTCCCCTCTTTCCTCTCCTTCCCCTCCTCCTCTTCCTCTTCCTCCTCTTCCTCCTGTGGCTCTTACTTCACCTTCTCCTCCTCCTCCTTGTCGCCCCTCGTGACAGGAGCAACAGGTGTGTCTGTATATTCGCAGGTGCACAGATGTTAATTATTGAGTCTCAGCTTGGAGACAAAGGGCGCGCCTGACAGTGCCAAGTGCCACCTGATCTCCGCTTCACCACGTCATTGTTTGGCTGGTTATAAGAGGGAGCTGCTCTCAACTACAAAGACCACCCTTAGTCTGATCTGGTTTGCATTTTCTCGTCTCTCTCTCTCTCTCTCTCTCTCTCTGGTTTCTCTGGCGACATTCCTCACACACACACACACACACACACACACACACGCGCAGTTCCTCCTCGCTTGGCATCTCCCTCATTCCTCTCTCTCTCTCTCGTCTCCTCTCTCACTCGTGCCTTTCAAGATGGTACTTACACCCTTCCATCTACTCTCTCTCCTTCCTCTTCCTCCTCCTCCTCCTCTTCTTCTCTCCTCTTCCCCATTGCGACCTCCCCTGTCTCCCATTCTGTACTTCCTTTCTCTGGTATTCTCCTAGTTTTCTTCCCTCTGTTTTGCCTCTTCGCAGCGTCTCCCTTCCGTCACCCTTTCCCACCCTCCAACACTCGACACTCTTGTCCCGTCGCGCTCCCATCCCTCCCTCGCCACCCCATTGGCTCACGACGAAAATAGTGCCAGGCATATTGAAAACGATAGACGGGGCTCCCTTTCCTCTCCAGGCATGGTATTTGTGGCACCCGGGATAGTGGAGGAGGAGGAGGAGGAGGAGAAGGGTGGGAAAGAGGCCTCACTGCGTTGCTTGCCCCGAGAGTGAGTGCCACAATGCTCTCGTAAAAATAGAATCAAGACTCATTTACTAACAGTCGAGTCACAGGTTTAAAAAGATTTCTCAGGCCAGAGTCAGACGGCGCCAACCCTCTTATACGCGCTAATGTCTACTGCTTCCTTCCTCGTGATGCGGGAGTGATGTAAGATGTTGACGTCGCCTCCACCATCACCACCATCACCACTGCTACTGCCACCACTAGGTTCGATCAGCCCTGCCTTCTTTACCTCTCTTCTACACCTCTTCTCCCTCCCTCCTTTCCTTCTTTCAACCTATCTCTTTTGTGCTTCTTACTCCTCTCTCTCTTTTTACCCTCCACCTTCTACTCCCTCTGCTGTTCCCCTCCGTACCCTTCCCGCCCTGCTCCTCTTGAGGCGCGCGCGTGGTGGCTCACAGATCACCGAGGGACAACTGGGGTTCATTAAGCGTCTCTTTCCGCGTGTTCTCAGGAGCTCGGATGTTTTGAAACAATATAGAAACTGTCGCCTTCCCCCATTCCTCCCCCGGCGGCAAGTCGTTCTGACGGTCGTGTGAGTCGCTAGAACGACCCCCGAGCATCCTTTCCCTGCTGACGGAGTAGGCCACTAAAAATACCTCAAGTGGCCCTAAGTCACTTAATGCAAACAGGGACGTTCTGGGCCTCCTCCCGCCTCACGCTGCTGCCTTTGGGGGTTCTGGGTGTGTAAGGGGGTGTTAGGGGTGTAGGGGAGGCCGACTCCACCACCACACTCCTCCCCCCACCCTCCTGTACTCGTAAGAGGGTGAAAGGAGTGTGGTGGAGGGTACTAGAGACACGTACTCCCGCCCTACGCACGTAAATTTTCGTCTCCTTTTTGAGATAATCTGTTTCGCGTTCGTTTCCAAGCTACTCTGTTACGTGTCTGAGGAGGAGACGCCGCCACTTCAACACGTCAATAGATGAGAATGCAGTGAGCTCGGTTTTAGCGATGTACGGAGGGAAAGCTGGTGGATTGACTGTAGTGCGTATTAGTGAGTGACCGAGACGAATGTAAATGTGAAGACAACGAAGGGAAAAAATGAAACGAGGAGCAGGAAACACGAGAAACAAATTTTATAAAAAGGACGAAAATAGAATAACCAAACGACGAGAAAAACGAGGCAACGAAGCAGAAGAAAAATAAAAAGAGAGAGAGAGAGAGAGAGAGAGAGAGAGAGAGAGAGAGAGAGAGAGAGAGAGAGAGAGAGAGAGAGAGAGAGAGAGAGAGAGAGAGAGAGAGAGAGAGAGAGAGAGAGAGAAAGCGAAGATAATGTACTACTAAAATATGAATATGAATAAACCTGCGAGAGAGAGAAACGGAAAGAGGAAAAGATGAAGAATGTTAAGGAAATCATAAAGACATGAAAAGGGGTTGAAAAGGAGCGATAATGAGAGAGGGGAGGAAGCATCAGGCGAGGGGAATAAACGATAACAGGGAGCTGCGAGGGTCGTAGAGACGATGAAGGAAGATGGAAGACGAAGTGACATTTCTGGCCACGATGGAGGAGGAGGAGGAAGAGGAGGAGGAGGATTGAGAGACAGGAGAGAACGTGTAGGGAGTTTTATATTTCGCTTCACGTTGAGATAAGTATATGTAAAAAGGCTGTCGTCCGCTGCCTCAAATCTATATATGATCCTCTCCGGGTTCACATCTGAGGGACATGATGCCGCCTCGTTCTTCCTCATGGCGAGCAGAAAAATGACTTAAAAATGAGGGAAATGTGACACACCGCGCGGGGCAACAGATCATGAGCCAAATGGAGGAAGAGAAGGAGGACAAGGAGAACGAGGAGGAGGAGAATGGAGATAAAAAGCAATAAAGATAAAAGAATCGGGAAGAAAAGATGAATACAATGAAAAAAAAAACAGGAGAGAAATAAGCGAAGTATAAATCTCAGTCTTGTGTATTTCACTGTTCAAGAAAACACGAAAATAATGAAATAAATAAAATAGAGGTAAATAGAAAATGAGAAAGTACAAAACAGGAAATTAAACAAAAAGAGAATTGCAATACTGACTTAGAAAAAAACGGGAAAAAAGTAAGAAAACCAGAGAGAGAGAGAGAGAGAGAGAGAGAGAGAGAGAGAGAGAGAGAGAGAGAAAGAGTAAAAAGGGGAAGCGAGCACCGTCTTGGGAAGCATTACTCTTGGACAACTATTTCTATCACCCACTTAAATAGTCTCGTTCCTCACTTTCTTGCTCCTTCCTTCCCCCCTCTCCTAAATTTCGGCCTCCTCCTCCTCCTCCTCCTCCTCCTCCTCCTCCTTCTCCTCCTTCTCCTCCTTCTCCTCCTGTTCCTCCTCCTCTTCTTCCTCTATTCGCTTCCCTCCCGCTATCTCATTTCTCCCCTCTTCCTCCTCTTCCTCCGTTCTTATCACCTCTTTTCCCTCTTCCTGTGATTCTTGCCTCCTCCTCCTCCTCCTCCTCCTCCTCCTCCTCCTCATCCTCCTCCATTTACTGTTACTTGTCTTTATGTTAGAAAATACAAAAGTGGATGGAATGTGGACCTAATGGAATGTGGAAGGCATGTGGAGTGGTGTTGTCATTTACTTATTTTTATTTAGAATTGTTTTAGTGAATTTTTATCATTTTGTATCTATTTTTTATTCTTGTTTTTTTTCATGTCTTTTTTATTTTCGTTTTGCATGTCTTTTTTTTATTAGTTTATTTTTTTTTAGGTTTTTGTTTATTATTTTTTTTAGTTTTTATCTTTTCTCTTTAATTTGTGTCTGTCTGTCTGTCTGTCTGTCTGTCTCTCTCTCTCTCTCTCTCTCTCTATACAGCCTCTCCTACCCTCCTCTCGTTACTTACCCTCCTTTCTCACACTCCCTTACTCCCCCCTACAACCCCACCTCTCTCTCTCTCTCTCTCTCTCTCTCTCTCTCTCTCTCTCTCTCTCTCTCTCTCTCTCTCTCTCTCCCCTCATCGTCTTAACTCCGCGCCATTGTGCAGTGCCATTACGTGTATTGGGTGTGCATTAAGGCGCGTATCATTACATTAATCCCTAATTACGCTTCCCTGATACACTGCAGTAAACAAAGACCCTCCTCCTCCCCCTCCTCCTCCTCCTCCTCCTCCTCCTCCTCCTCCTCCTCCTCCTTCTTCTCTCCTCTTTCCCCTCCTCCTCCATCTCCCTCCCTCTCAAGACACACCCCGAGGGAAAACTCTGCTGGATTATTCACACCATCCTGGCTTTGCTCTCTCTCTCTCTCTCTCTCTCTCTCTCTCTCTCTCTCTCTCTCTCTCTCTCTCTCTCTCTCTTCTTGTTTTTCTTATACGTTTCCTTCCTTCCATCCTTCCTTCGTTCTCAGTCTCCTTTGTCATGGTGTCTCTCTCTCTCTCTCTCTCTCTCTCTCTCTCTCTCTCTCTCTCTCTCTCTCTCTTCCATCCTTCCAATTCCGTTTCTTCTTTCCTTCTTCATCTCCATCCTGCCTCCAGCTTTTCCTCCTCCTCGTCCTCCTCCTCCTCCTCTTCGACCATTCTCCACATGTCTAAAAGTCTCCCTTACTGCCTTTCTCTTTCTTCTTCTACCTCCTCCTCCTCCTCCTCTTCCTCTTCCAGCAGCCCCATTCCTAAGAAGTCCTCTCGTCCGGGCCGGGCAAGGCAAGGCGAGGGAAGCTGTGTAGCCCCGCCGAGCATGGTGTTCAGTGTTCACGTCCTGGAGGAGCAGAACAGCACGCTCAGGGTAGTAGCGATGCTCCAGCGCTCCCCGCCCCCAGCTACTGATGTGGCCCTCTCAGATTTACAAGGACGAGCCCCGCTTTGTCCTGAGAGGCCTCGTAAATCCAGTGAAATAATAGATTTCTGGGGCGTGCATTTGTGTATTTTGAGAGTGTGGCATCTCGCGCGCCGGCCCGGACCAATAAGCGGGACAATCTTGGGCCCCGGGACTGCGCGCCTCCCCGCCTGGGACAACAATTGCATTAAATCCTCTTGTGTCGGCCAGAATCGCATTAAATTCCCCTTCGCGCGCGCCGAATTGGGTGTAGTGTTGCTCTTTTGTCGCAATACAAAGGCGATCACGTTTCAACATAATCACGGTAGAAAAGCGCGCGTAACAGAGGCACACACATACACACACACACACACACACACACACACATACACGGAGAGTGGGAAAAAAAAACCAGAGCTACGCAAGAAACTCGTCAAAATACAATTGGCAGAGAGGCAGAGGAGAAGCGGCGCTCTTATTGGTGGAACATTTGTTGTCAGGAAATGGAAGTGGAAGGAGGAGACGAAGACAGAGACAGTGGTGATGGTGGTGATGGTAGTGGTGACGGTGGCGGTGGTGGTGACGGTGGTGTTGGGGGAACATTGATAGAAAGAAGGGGGGAGGGGACGGCACAGGAAGGGGAGGAAGAGGAAGGGGAGGAAGTAAGGGAAAAGAAAGAAGAGGGGGGTTGGAATACGAGGCAAAAAGTTCCCTCCATTCACCCTTTTCTCCGAGTTAACGAATAGATCGGGTTAGGGAGAGAAAGAGAGAGGAAGAGGGGAGGGAGAGAGAGAGAGAGAGAGAGACAGAAAGGGGAGGAAAGGAGAGGACAGGACAGGACAGGGAGACGAAAGAGTAAGAGAACAAGAACGACAGATGGGGAGGAGAGAAAGAGAGAGAAAGAGATAAAAAAAAAGAGAGAAAAGAACTATAAAACTAAGATATTTCAAATTAAAAATAAAAAAGAATGGAAAAAAATGCAGGCAATAATGAAAAATAAAGCAGAAAAATATAAAAAAAGAAAACGAGATAAAGACTCATACACATTCACAAAAGTGTCACTTTTACATAGCACACCTACCACCACCACCACCACCACCACCACCACCACTGCCGCCAAAAAGAAAAAAAAAAAAAAACAAGAAAATAAAACCTTAGACGTACTCGCACTCACCCACTCAAAAAAAGGAGGAAATAAAAAAAAAAAGAATATTGAAACTGGAGCTGTCAAAGGTGAAATATTATCCAACACGAGTAGCACAAGCCCGGCTGCTGAAGGAGGAGGAGGAGGAGGAGGAGGAGGAGGAGGAGGAGGAGGAGGAGGAGGAGGACGAGGACGAAGAAGAGGAGGGAAGTATTACAGGTATTCGTGTTCTAAATCTAAAAACAATAAAGAAAAAAAAGAAAGTCGTAGATAGGAAGGAAAGGAGGAAGGCCTGACTGTTGAAGGTGGAGGAGAAGAGAAAGAGGAGGAGGAGGAGGAGGAGGAGGAGGAGGACGAAGAAGAGGAGGAAGGGAAAGAGGAAGAGAAGGGAA